>NC_140952.1:99623411-99865911 GCF_014529385.1 Adiantum capillus-veneris
ACCATGACAACTTCAAGTGGTCTTAGTTAGTTCATTCGGAAGCCACCCCATGACAAGGGATGAGCCCACCGATTTACCCAAACAATCCAGTCATTGTGGAACTACCCAAAGAAATCTTATCATGATTCTTGTTAGAGAAATAAGTCATTGTGGAACTACCCAAAGAAATCTTATCATGATTCTTTTTAGAGAAATAAGAGAGAGCAGTTAACTCACATCAAAGTAATCATTAAATTTTCCCCATAATAAATACTCATTATCTTTTTTGTCTTAGGTAAAAAAATTCAACCTATTTTTTAGGAAAAACTCACAATTGTGAGTGATTGTATTAGAATGTCACCAAGAAATATACAAATCAGCCTCAAGCTCATGCCAAGACTCGAGGGATAGATGGCTACATTCGAGCGTAGCTAGAAGTACCTAGTAATATACTATTACCAAAAGCACCGTCCTTTACACAGCAAGGCTCAACCAGATGGCGAGGGTTTCCCTAAGACACTCACCCGAGTTTTTCCTTTGTTGGTTTCTAAGCCCAAGAAGTGTCAAATCCGTGGGAGCACTGCCTATAGCAGGCAGGCAGACTCAGTTAGAGTAAAGTTTGCATGGCAAGGAAAAGCTCTATATGTAAGGTATTTTTTTACAAGCAAAGAATAGCATGTTATTTTTGTTCTTCTTGCTGTGTCGACCACTCTCTCTCTCTCTCTCTCTCTCTCTCTCTCTCTCTCTCTCTCTCTCTCTCTCTCTCTCTCTCTCTCTCTCTCTCTCTCTCTCTCTCTCTCTCTCTCTCTCTCTCTCTCTCTCTCTCTCACACACACACACACACACACACACACACACACACACACTTTTTGTAGACCTCCTCCACGCTATGGCTCCGCACCGCCTGCATCCACCATAGCCACAGTTCCCAACACGTGGTATCAGAGCCTGTACACGGCCTCGGCTTGTTCTTGACTCGAAGACTGGGCAGGAGCAGCCCCTTAACAAGCAGAGAAAAGGCGTCGTCAACCTGCAGAAAATCGAGCAAAACCACCGTCAATAGGTGCGCCATGGGCTACGCTACGACTGTCGACACTGAAGCGCCTTGCATATCGACCTCCATGCGCTGCTCTGAGGCAAGCCGTCATCGACGCTATCTGCTACAGACCCCTCGCTGTTTGTGAAGTTTTTTTTTTTGCATTAAAAATACCTAAGGCTTGTCCGCCCATTCTACTCTTGGACGCCCCCCATGCAAGAGGTGCTTCTCACCTTCAAACCCAACTTTGTGGGTGGTCTTCTTCCATCCGTAACTGAAGGGGAATTGAAGAGCTACTTTTTACAGTTTGGCAAAGTTATCGAGAACCAAATCATGCTAGAGCATGGTACTGGGAGATCTTGAGGTTTCGGATTTATTACCTTTGATGATGAGCAAGTAGTTGATAATATTTTGTCAAAAGGAAAAACGCTCGAGCTGGAAAAGGTCGTTTTGTATTTGATTCACCTGTCCATTTATACAGCAAAAGGGAAAATCCACGATCAAAACTCGTCTGAAAAGACATCTAGTGAAGGCTATTTCACTTATTTGCTTCAAGCACTCGGCATATCAATAGATGCAGCACATAAAGATCTGCTTCCAGATTGCGGTACAAAATTTCACAAAGTATTTTTTGCCAGTTTTGTGTCATAGAATTGTCATCTTTTGTCTATTGTCATAACAATCATACAAAGCCTTTAAGTTGTTAGTTATTGCCATGCAGTACTGCAGGATTATAAACACTGTCACAAATAAAGTGGTAAGACCACCCTTTGTTGTTTGGTCGAGTTTTGGTTTGAAGGAAGTACACACACACACACACCTATGCTATAGTCAAGGGGGGGGACTTCTACTCATAGTTTCAGGTGATTGGACTCTACCATGGTATGTTTGTCTCGAGTCCATTGTCAATGGTTTGTCTTGAGGGGGGCTGTCGTTGGGTTTCCAAGCCCAAGAAGTGTCAAATCCATGGGAGCACTGCCTATAGCATGCAGGCAGGCTCAGTTAGAGTAAAGTTTGCATGGCAAGGAAACGCTTTATATGTAAGGTATTTTTTTACAAGCAAAGAATGGCGTGTTATTTTTGTTCTTCTTGTCGGATTGTGCACATTATGCTCATTGCAAGTTCGAGAGTCTGAGTACCACACACTACTAGAGTGCTCAGCTTTTGATCACATCCGAACTTGCTTCTCTCACATTTTCAGCCATAACTTAGACCTACACACTTTCCTCTCCCAGCCAAAGTGTGGGCTCTCCATTGCGACTCTCATCACTACAATTTTGGAGCATCGAGAGTCACTCATCAGCCATACACATACTACATCACATGTAACTTTGGTCCCATAGGTCATATTTGACCTCCGAGGACGATAATAAAATCTATCTATCTATATATCTATCTATCTCTCTCTCTCTCTCTCTCTCTCTCTCTCTCTCTCTCTCTCTCTCTCTCTCTCTCTCTCTTACAACTTTATGTAGACCTCCTTCACGCCATGGCTCCCCACCGTCTACATCCACCATAGCCACAGATCCCAATAGCCTTGTACCTATCCTATATATTAACTCATTCCTTTCTTGTACAATTTTTGAGAAGCTAGCCACAAAGAGGTTGCTATCAAAGACATGATAGTTCCTGGCCTTCCAAATATTACTGAAGAAATAGTATCTGACCATTCTTCTTCCCCCCACATCAAATTTTTTTTTTTCAAAACTCACAATTTGTGAGTGAATTGTATTAAGCACAACATAAAATTACAAAAAAACCTCAAGCTCATGACGAGCCTTGAAGTGCTGAAGATTATAAGTAGGATAACTACCACCTCTCATCGAGGCTTATCATCATCAGCTTAACACTAGTTAGGTACCAAAACAAGACACTTAAATGTCCTTTTTTAAAAAATTTAGATTAAATGCTACTTGCATCAGACAATGTATTTAAGAAAACCCTCCTGATATGCTTAAATATGTTATCTAGAGGGTCTTTTAAAAATATAACCTTGCATTTTAGAATCTATCATGATCAAGAAATATACTCATCAAGTGGGCCCCCATAAGATTGCGATTGATACTTTGAAGAAACCAACTTTATAAAGTCAACAAAAATGAAGAGACCTTGTAGAAAATTGTACACAACTTTTTCATGATTGTGCAATATATAATTGCAAGTTTCATGTGCAAAAAAAAAAAACTTGAGAGTACATATAATAATGGAAAGTTCTATGTATTTGATATGGCCATTTCAAGCATATCGTTGTATACATAGAAGAAATATGTTTTGATGTGTTTGTGAGGTTTAGAAAGTGATGCATTGCTTACCCCCCCCATTGAGGACTCGAGGTGGCAAGTAGAAGTACCAACAATTATTGGATCATTTCAAATATTCAAAACCGCGCATGTAAAAACTTTGATATTTAAATTCTTGAGACATAAGTATTCAAAACCTCAAATAACTTCAAACTTTCCACACATATCAACTAAATGTACCAAAGTGTGTGGTATTGATACAATTGGGGTACCTAAAACTTGATTTCAGTGTTATTGTGGAGGACTCAAGATTTTCAAGAGTTTTTGCACAATCAAATTTTCAAGATAGGTTGTAAGCAACAAGATTTAAGTAAGTTAGGGAGCCTAAAAAATACATAGTTTCTTGGTTTTAACATATAAAGTCATTTGAACTGCACTAAAATAGCCCCAATTTCATGAAAGGACCTTTGAAAGGTCAAAATTAATGCTCTTAAACAACACATAGCTCAAGTACAAAATTATGTTTATAACTTGCAATTGACTTTGAAATATTCCTTGAAGGTCATTCCATTGTTTTATAACACTAAGTACTTACACTTGGCTTTTAAAAACATAAAAAAGCTCATCTCTACAAAAAGATATGAATTTTATGATTTTTTTTGGCAAAACATCTTGAAATTTTACTAAAATTTACAACTTAGAAATTACCTTAATTCTCTTCATATGGCTTGTATTTTGACATGGAGAAAAATCCAATGTTTTATTTCCCTCACAATCAACCTATGGTAGAAGCAAGGTGTAAAAAACTTCTTTTTAGCTTAACAAACAAATTGCCAAAACTTGGTAGAAAAACAGGACACCTTAGTGTCTCAAGACACTTTAGTTTCCAATTACAGAACTAGTGTTAACAAAGTAAGTGAACTATAGTTCTAGGCTTTACTTCTCGCAGGTTGACAACATAGCATGGGTAGCCCCATACCAGTCTTTCAAGTCTTGCTTTCGTCCAAGTGTGTAGATTACCACTCTACTTTCTTTTCTAATATCTGAGAAGCTTGCCACACCAAGATCTCCTTCAAACCCACGGAGGTTCCTTGCCTTCCATATATGATGAAGGAAGAAGTACCTGATAGTTTGAGTGCAAATGAGATGAGCATGACTTCCAAATTTCTTGCCACCAAGTAAGAGACCAAAACTTATCATAAATTTTGTCTTATGTAAAATAATTTATTCCATTTATTTTGCTCTTGGTACGCCAAAAGCAATGGATAGAATGATATGTATGTCACTTTGTGTAATTTTTTCAATCTAGTCATTTATATGTACATATGTTAGTGTGTTCACATTCTCCCATACATATGTGTACGTGGAGGAATCCCAATCCTTGAGCTAGTACTTTTGAGAAAACAAGAAACCGAGCCAGCACATACAATGACAAAGACTAAATCAAGACCTCAATAGCTACTTTGTAGATGATAGTGTAGCAAAGTAAATATGTTGCTTCTCAAATAGTCTCAAACAAAAGAACCATACACTTACTTTGTTGCTATAATGCCCCCATTCAAATTTTCACATCTAGTTCCATGTTGAAAGCACAAATCCATTAGCTTCAAGTTGTTCTGCCTCAAATTGTAGTAGTTTTATGCCCTCGACTACCTCCCAAACACCTGATGCAAGTCCGGGTGGTCCTACCACCATGTCATGAATCTTCCATATGCATTTATCTTGTATTGTAAAACCAAACATAAACTTCCACAAAACCCCCAAGGGCTTGTGGAGGGTTGACCCGGATGCGGGTTATTTTTTGTGGTGCCAAGAACATGGTGCATCACCCCATGCTTAATAGAATGCGAGCCATCATTAATGAATCATTCACATCTATATATTTGATTTTGTAGAATCCCAAAACATGTCACCTTACATCCTCATTTAGTTCTTCTTATTGCCAATATTGTCTTTTTCAACCTTTAACTTGGGCCAATAATCTATTTATCCCTGTGTACAATTGCACACCCTCTCCCACCAATGGATTCAATGAACTCAAGCCTATGGCTATCCTCCTCCAATGCCACACTTGCATCCACAAAGATTAACTTCTTCTTCTTCACACTTTTCTTCCTTATATTTTCCATGTCATCTCTTGACTTTTCAAACCCATTTCTTCCATCGAGGGATGACTGAGATCGACCAAAACTCTAGTAGCTAAGGCAACAGATGATTAGTTCAATAATCTCTTAGCAAGGTCTTGCATACCATCCAAGGCCATTGTTTGTCTTTACATCTTTAAATAGGCATTGTACTTAACACTCTGAAGCATGGCCATTGCCATATCTTCTCGAGCAGCTTCATATAGACAATCTTGTGGCGACACTGTGACCCATAAATGGTTATGTGCCCAATCATTGCCAACAGCAAGCTCACTCAAGATGGGTTAATGGAGCTCTAAATTTCTAAAAAACGCTGAAATGCTTTATTGATCCTAAATTTTGAAGACGCTAAAATATATAAAAAGAGAAACCAATCATTAAAATACAAGATACTTAATTTTGAAGACGTTAAAATATTTAAAAATACAAAACAATTTTTAAATGTGGTGATCAGTTTTCAACACAAATTTAATTCAAATTACTTCGATCCGGTCAAAAGTATCCATTGTGAATTTTCTTTCATCAGTTTCGTGGAGCAAGTGTCTATGTGAAAGCAAAAGAGTACTTTGAGAGTGGCTATGAGAGGGCTTCATTTTGTGCAAGGCATAAGATGTTTCATTTACACTTGGTGCTCAAAAAAGACTTAGATTTAGTGTAATCCCACCTACAAATTTTGAGATTGACGTCTAAATTCTAAATTTGAAGGAGAGAAAACCTATAAATTTTGAAGAAATCTTGTGTAAAAACCTTCAAATGTAGTCAATTTACCTCTAGTATATGACCACGATTTTGAAAAAGAATCGTTAAGGGTGAATATAAGGAGATTCTCTCTGCAAAGCATGTTGCATGCTCTAGCCAAATTGTCAGCACTTGCTCTCTCTCTCTCTCTCTCTCTCTCTCTCTCTCTCTCTCTCTCTCTCAAGTGAGAACTCATGAGGAGATTACTACAAGGGCTGCCATGATTGCTTGAGCTTTGGTTGATTAGTATGTGTACTGCACAGAGGAGGAAGGCAGGCGTAACCTTGCAAGTGCATATAGAATCTTACAAGTAATGATTTAAATTAAATAGAATGCCAGTTGTTAACCACTTAAAGACATCCTACCACCTTTGATGGATGCCTTATCACTTTATTTGAGTCATCGACCGGGCTTGTCGATTCTATAGGTGCGTAGTGATCGCCAATGAGAGGCGCACCACTTATCTCATTTTCACATTATTTTTGCTATGATCGACCATTGTGGAAGCCCGTGTGTGAATGGATCAGATTCATATAAAAGGTCCACTTTGACCCAAAATCCTCATTCTTGAGGTGCATGCTGATCTTGCTCTACCTCTATCTTCTTCCCATTGTATGCTCATGAGTGTGTGTGTGTGTGGTGTGTGTGTATGCTTGAGAGAGAGAGAGTGTGTATGTGATCGAGCATTGCAGTGGCATCGGTGGCGGCATCGATGGTTGAACAAGGCTATGGTGGCTCCCTCTTCTTTGCGGCATGGAATCCTTCATGACGGCAAGCATAGAGCGGTGTGTGACACACCATTTCCCCCTTTGAGCTTACTAGGATATTCTGGTTGTGTCCTTGCAGTCATTCGTGGCTTGCACACAGTGTTCGGCAAGCCCCCAGCCTTCGATACGTGCGATAGAAGCACACATTTTTGGCGCCATTGACGGGGATTTCCCTGCACCAAAAGCTCAAGGAGCACTTGGTGCTGCCTTGTGAATCCATTCATTTCTATCCTTTTGTTTTCTTGAGTTCTGATTAGATCTGCTGATGTTGCAAGGTGCAGCGTTGTGCAAGTTTTGATAGATCTGTTTAAGCTCTATAATGTGCAGGTTTGAGCATGTTTGCTAGTCTTTAATAGCTTTGTAATGTGCATGTTTTTTTGCACTGGGCACTGAGCAGGTTGTTAGTTTTGTTAGTGTTACAGTGTGTAGTGTTAATTAGTTCTGCTAGGCGTGGAGCGTGTAGCTATAGTTTTGACAGAGCTGCAAGGTGCAATTGTGCGCGTGAGCTCGGTGCCCATGCAGCACAACCTTATCCAAAAAAAAAAAAGATTAATATTAAAAAAAAACGCCCCAAAAAATCCCTTCTATTAAAAGAAAGGGATCGGGATCATTCCCCAAGCCCTAGCCCAAGCCCAAGCCTTAGTCCTCAGTTTATGATATAGTATAGGCACTAATATATATATATATATATATATATATATATATATATATATATATATATATATATATATATATATATATATATATATATATATATATATATATATATATATAGACTACCCCCTCAAGAGGAAGGGAGGACATGTCGGACAAGTCGTTCAGCTTCCCTTCACACTTACACCCTTGGACTTACTGATTTTAGCCTTCTTTCGACTAGAAAAATTTTGCATCTCATTTTTGGATGTATTATGTTCAATATGGTTGATTGGGTACAATGCCTTGCCACCAAAAAACTATATCTTCGTTCTATAAACATCTCTATAGGCGTCGCTATATAGCGACGCTTATAGAGATGCCTATAGCGATGCCCATAGCAATGGTATTGTTGCGATGCTCATAAAGACAGCCTTAACGACACCGGAGATAAAAATATCCCTGTGTATTTTTATCGTCAAAGTCATCATAAGCCTTAAGCACATCTTGTAGCGTAATAAAGGAGGCCAAACTAATTATAGTGCATTGACAACATAGTAGTGGCAAACCTTGATGAAAACGATTTGAAATGCTTTGATGGGAGACAAGGTTGAAAAAAGAGCATGGGAGAATTTATTCCCTAATGATTTCACAACATCACAACATGTTTTGGATCTAACAGATTTTTCCTCAAACAAGCCATTTTTCAATAGCTAATTTACGGTGTGGACTATGGAAGGGACCCATGTTATTTGAGGATATCTGGCTTGGGCTATTGCAAGTCTATCCTGATGCACTTTTTGTGATAAAATCTCACATTCTCTAGCCCACCAATCTTTTGATAATGCAAGCATGTAACCATTTTCTTTGATAAAAATTCAATGGTTTTCTCTTTCAAAGATGTTAAGTCTATTAAAGGTTTATTTTGATAGTTTATCCACGAAATCTATCAAGAAGTATTAATTGAAGTGTTGATATCTTTCTTTGACAGATAATATTCAAGCAAAGTAAGATATATTTCAATTGTAAAATTCGTTCCATGTTCAGTCTCTCCGGCACAAATTTGTAAGACATAGACAAATTTGTGTGATTCAACAAGACATTGTACAATTTTAAGCTCTAAACTAGCTCTTAAAAGCTTAAATTACCTCTAAATATGAGTTCACACATTCACAAGTAGTTTGGAATTCTATAATTCTAAACCATCTTTAAGTGTGAGTCTACACTTCTCACATACTATTCTAAATCCTCTCACACAAAAAGTAACATGCATATAAAGATTGTGACACAGTATTAAAATAAAATATCATATTTTGACTTTGGAATTTCTGACACTAACTTTTTGACAATTTACATTAGAACTTATTTACTAACTATTTAAATTTAAAATATTCTTTGGGTTTATGAAGGATAGATTTTTATTAAAATGGTCTTGATTGTCGGATAATCCATGGGTGGGTTTTACAGAGAGACACTTTTATGTATCAAAAAGATTTTCTATTGAAAAACTTTTTGTTTTATATTTAAAAGATTTGTGATGAAACTATAGGAAAATTAAGTATAATAATCAATTTGCTAACATGTAAATTTGTATAATACAACTACCTTTGCCTTGCTGCTCCTCGCGCCCCACTTACCAACAATGTAGGGATAAAAAAAACAACCCTGTACTCCATTCCATTGTCAACAAAATATCAATTTCCACTATAGTCCACAAGTAGTAAGTCTTTGACCTCACTAGGTCTATCGTCCACCTTGATACACAATCACAATCCATTGGATCCTTGTAGATCTTAGCTCCTTGAACATTTTCAAATAGATGTTGCAACTGTATGAGTTTTATCCCAGGTTTGCACTAGAGGTTTTGATAACTTCGTCTTCACTCTTAAAGCTCACATGGAATGATTGTCTTGACATGATTTGGTAGGATTTTCCATAGGAAGTATCCGATTCCAAAATGTTATCTACCTACTCAATACCCCTTGGTTTGCACTTTCATTAGTGGGCACACTACAAACCCTATCTCCATGGATCGGATTTCTAAACTAATAAAACCTTCTTAACCTTAGAATCACGTAAATTTTGTATCAAAGTTTCAAACTAGAATCCCAACTTGTTACATGGATATTGAGGTTCTATTTGCCTCCTACCTATGGATACAATTCATCTAAAACCCTTGAATCCCAGCTTGAAATGTAGCCAGCAATCAAGGGTTCTTAAGTTCGCTATTTGCAACAAACTTTGATCATATATACAAGTTGTTAAGTCCAAACTTTGAAACTCTATCAAGAGTGTTTTATTTGGTTCCATAAAAGTGTTTGATACACTTTTATGGAACCAAATTTTATTTAGAGAACACCAATGGACTTCCTATGACTATGTTTACTTGGGGTATCAACCTTCTCATTGTCTAATAAAATATTTAGATCATGATCCAATTTTGGTAAGCTTTTCCCTTGGTATTTTATGAGGTGACTACCCTCTATGTTAATTACATTGTCAATTTCTCAGTTTGTCAAGGAAGCTGGATCACAATCCATGTTTCTTCTCATTAGAGTTCGAAACTTGGTCATGTGCTTACTCTCTCTGAATTTAGGAGATTTCGTCTATTATTTTCCAATTTGACTCTTTGCTAGAGGATCAAAATAACTAGCCTTGGTTTGCCAAGTAATTTTCAACTTTTTGTTTGATTTTAGGTTCTTTTCTTTTTTTTTTGGATTCTTTTGCTGACCAAACCCTGTAGCTATGCTTCTCTATTCTAGCAGTATACAAAGGATATCTTTTTGGTCTAGAACTACCAAACGGTACATGGATTGCAATCCAATTTTGGCAAGACTTGGACTCTAGATTTTGGCAACAACTAGGATAGGTTCTTTGAAGAATAATCCCAAATTTGTGGCTTTTTTGGATACCAAATTTAATCCAAACTAGTAGCAAGAGGACAGAAACAAAATGCAATTGTCAAAAGCTGATTTAAATTACCAAAAGGAGAGTAAGATGATGATAACAAGATTGTTCTATATAGTAACAACTCAACTCATATAATTCTTATCCAAAAAAAGCACCCAGTTGCCCATCTCCACAACCACATCCTAGATCTAGAAAGGCTTCAGTTAGATAGGGCAGACACGATCAATCACTATGCAACACAAGCACAGCAACGCCGACTCACATTCAATCAAGGGCTTAAGGAAAAGGGTCTGGAAAAAGGCATGTTAGTGTTGAGATACGACAATAGATTTGACACTAGGAAAGATAAGAAATTTCAACCCAGATAGGAAGGGTCATTCATTGTCAAAAGGCGCTCTGCCAATGGCAACCACAAACTAATGGAAGCAGATGGTAGAATTCACATGACTGGAGTCAATGGATGGAGGCTTAAAAGGTACTTCTTAAGATTTGATCCAGAGTTCATGCTAGATATTCCAGAAGAGGGAGAACCCTCCAACTCCGCTGCTAGAGATTCAGAGGTAGAGCTAAAAGCATGAATGCCTCTAGCCCGAAGGGAGAGCTAATGATGGCCGGTTTTCAAAGCCGCGGACGTGGGAACCTACCCCGTTTGAGGAACATAAATAAACAACAAAAAAATAATCCTTTTCTTTTCTCCATTATTGCCATTTCACCTTTCTCCTTACCTTATGCCCACAGCGAGCCGCCACCCCCCTTGGCATCATCCCCCTCTCCCTCCTCCATTATCATATGTAGTCAGACACTCTCTCTCTCCCTCTCTTCCGTCAACCCTCTCAGGGGCGCCATGCATGGGACAATTCTCTCTCCCTCTCATCCATTATTCAAGCTAGTCCCTCTCTCTTACTCACACTCCCTCTCATTCTCTCACTCTTTGTAACCAAGCCCCATAGGGTGCATAAGATATCTCTCTCCCTCTCCCTCAGCCCGCCATGCATAAGCCAAAATAGCTCTCTCTCTCTCTCTCTCTCTCTCTCTCTCTCTCTCTCTCTCTCTCTCTCTCTCTCTCTCTCTCTCTCTCTCTCTAAACACCCTCTCCTTCACTCAACACTCCCTCTCTCTCTCCCTCGTTCATCCCCCCCTCCACTTTCTCCCTCTCTTGTTCCCTCTCTCTCTCTCTCTCTCTCTCTCTCTCTCTCTCTCTCTCTCTCTCTTTCTCTCTCTCTCTCTCTCTCTCTCTCTCTCTCTCTCTCTCTCTCTCTCTCTCTCTCTCTCTCTCTCTCTCTCTTGATTCCCTCTTTCTAAAACTCTCTCGTTCTCTGTCCCTGGCAGCTCAGCAACGGAGAGGGGGAATGGGGGAACACGCCCAGCACAAACACAAGGGCCTCTCTATAGCTCAGGGTATCCACAGCACCCCTATCCTCTCAAAAAACACCTTCAAAGAAACACTTTACACTAGCAGACCACCGCCTACTAAACTCTTACAGCTCAAACTTTGCACAAATTCACCACACAACGCACACCTACTGCCACGGCCTATCTCCACCCTTACACTCGCTCGCAACTGTTTTTTTAATTACTTATCCATCATGGTAGATGTACTCCAAATCATCCCAGATTTTGCCAATCTCTTACCATAAACTTCTCTCAAGCAGTTCAAGTGACAAAGAGCCGTGACCGGACCATGAAGTTTTTCTAAAAAGATATAACATGCTATAAAGTGCTAGTACAACATCAATATTCAAAGCTATAAAGAGGCGCAACAACCGCCCAATAAGCATGCAGAAGCTATAGTGTATACTCTCCAGATGCAATCATCCACACCCTGAGCCATTTTCACACCCTGAGCCGTCTCTAGATGCAATGTTGTCTCATGGAGTGCATTGATTGCAAGATATGTCCAACAGGGTCATGGACAAGAAGAGAGAGAGATGCTTTCAGTAGATGCAGAGAGAGGGCATCTCTCTAACTACAATCATGTACACTTGCACATGAAGTCATGTGGAATTACACAAGCATGTTGCAAGGTTATAGAAGGAGTGCATTGATTGTAGGATATGTCCAAATGTGGTGCACTTCATATAGCACAAACAGTGCTTGAGGAGCTTCCTGTCTGGGATGTCGACTCTTGAAATGCATTGATTGTGGGATATGCCCAACTTGGGTAGGGACAAGGATCTCTGGGCATTTTTCAGCCAATGCAAAATGAGGGTGTCTCTCTAGATGCATGTTGTCTCATGGAGTGCATTGACTGCAAGATATGTCCAACTAGGTCAGGGTCAAGAAGAGAGAGAGTAGCTAAGAATTATTGGAGGCCTCTTCTCACTAGTCCCGACGTGGCATTGTTGGAGGCCTCGGTCAGGGTCAAGAAGAGAGAGAGCAGCTAAGCATTATTGGAGGCCTCTTGTCACTAGTCCCGACGTGGCATTGTTGGAGGCCTCCTGTCATTAACACCGACGTGGCACTTTGCCCCCATTAAAACAGTGTTTGTAATGATGTCATAGCAAACAACACTATCTACATTGCCTTCCATGGAATGGAGTTAGGGGTGGAAAGCAAAGTGTTTTCCCCACTCCCTGGAGATGCAGCCACCTTTGCTTGCATGCCAAAAACATGGAAAATACCCAAAAATTTGACATTGGCAAAGATGCAGTCCACATTCATCAGAAATGCCACGTTCGTAGTGCTATGAGAGGCAATGTGGGGCCCTTTACTACATTGACCTAATCCCAAATGTGTTCCACCTTGAGAAGCCTTCCCCATGCCTACCATCTATAGTGGCCTTGCCCACCGAACCATAGCAAGCTCCTAGCCTCTGCGATGGGAAACCAATGAAGAGTTACCATAAAAGAAGTTATGATTGCGAGTCCTCCTACCACTAGCCCTACTATGGCACTTTGCTCTCGCCATGGCACTGTCTATAACATTGCCGCAGCTTGAGCATCAATGTGCACATTACCTTTCATGGAATGGAGGCAAGGGTGGCAAGCATAGGGTTGCCCCCATCCTTGGGAGATGAAACCACCTTTGCTTGCATGCAAAAAACATGGCGGATACCCAAAAGTTGACATCAGCAAAGACACATGGGGTAGTTGTCATAGTCGTCAGTCACTATTAGGCTGAATGTTGCTAGGGTGTTAAGCCCATTGAACGACATCCACACAGGCCATGGCAAGCTCCCAAGCTCTGCTATGGGAAACCAATGAAGAGTTTCCATAAAAGAATTCATGATGGCAAGCTCCTCCTACCACTAGCCCCAAAGTTGCACTTTGCGCCTGCCACAAAACTGTCTGCAAATGTGCCGCAGCTCGAGCAACACTATGTGTGTTGCCTTCCACGCAATGGAGGCAAAGGTGGCAAAGCATAGGGTGGGGTTTCCCCCACTCCTTGAAGATGCAGCCACTTTCACTTGCATGCTGACAACATGGCGGATGCCCAAAAAGTTGACATATGCAAAGACGCATGTCGATAGTTGTCACATCCATCAAACACACATATGCATGTATCGGTGCTAAGAGTGAGCAAGACCCGCTGGTTGCAAGAGCTAGTCTTGGGAAAGGCAATGTATAAAGGTTTCTATTTACAACCATTCTTTTGTTTTGATACATGCTTAAACTCCAAGTTATTATAGTTCTTGGAAGGGAAAATTACCAAAATACCCCTCAAATTTATCCACATCCTCAAAATATTCATGTTTTAAACTTTTAAAAAATGTCCTTCTAATTGAAAAATCCTTTTTATTAAATCATTTGACCAAATTTTAATATGCTTCTTAAATTATATCAACAATTTTAAAATACTTCACATTTGTTAAAAACATCTTCTAAATTTTGTGAGGGGGGCTCCTAGGCTTGGTGCGGGCAGCCTGTGAGTGCAAATAGCATGGAGGATTTGAGGTGCTATTGCAGCATGGTTTGTCCAAGCCACATGATTCGTTTGGAGTCAGCTCAAGGTACCATGCATGTGAACAAGCTAAGGGTTTCTCAAGAGGGAGGATCCTATAACATCGGCCTTGATCTTCTTCCTCTACTTCATCCTCCACCCCATTTTTTTAAATGCTTCTCACATTTTTTTTAAACATCTTCTAGATTTTGTCATGGGTGGTTCTTGTGCTTGGTGCATGCATCTTGTGAGTGCAAATAGCACGAAGGAGCAGAGGTGCTATTGTAGCAGTGTTTGTCCAACCTAGGTGATTGTTTTGGAGTCAGTACAAGGTGCCATGCATTTGAATGAGCTAAGGGTTTCTCCAGAGGGAGGACCGTGTAGCATCAGCCTTATTTGCAGGGAAGATCAGAGGTGCTATTGTAGCAGGGTTTGTCCAAGCTAGGGGATTATTTTGGAGTCAGTACAAGGTGCCATTCATTTGAATGAGCTAAGGGTTTCTCAGGAGGAGGACCATGTAGCGTCAGCCTTGAGCTTCTTCCTCTACTTCACCCTCCACCCCATTTTTTGCTATGGGAGTGGCCTGTATCCCACCTCTCCTTGGAGCGGGCTTTGGGGGTCGGTGTTCTTTTGTGTTCCTAGTTTGTGGACTTCTTATTGGTGTGACAGATCTCACGTGGCCCTGTGATAGTGGTGGATGGGGACTTGGATATAGAATGGATCTTATATGGAAGGGGCTTGGCTCCATTTGAGCTTGTACTTGGGGTCTCTTGTTTGGTGCTTCCATGGTGGTGCAATGATGCTACAGATCTCCATCAAAGTTGGCTTCCGTTTCTTTTAATGAGCTACAATCATTGGGCATGCTAGACATAGTGGTAGGTCTCTCATTTGTGGTGGCAACCAAGGTATGTTTCTATATTTATGTGTTTGTATATTTTTTTTATGCATGGTTGTTTTCCTTCCATGTGTATTGGCTTTGGGGGCTCCTCGTAAAAGCCCTCAAGACAATGTTATTCTTGTCTTGTTGTATTGTCTACTCATGACCCATGGCCTTGTATGTGCATGGGATGTTGACTCTCTTTTTTTTACCTAATATATCTAGGTCACTGTTAGGTGAGCATTGCAACAAAAAAAAGCATCTATCAACATATAACATTTTTAAAAATTTGATAAAAAATTGTGTTGTGGATATTTTGCATGCCAGATTGATGATTTTGAAGGATCTTTTGGACACAAGAGATAAGAAAACTCATGATTTTCACATGGAAATTCCATATTTCTTGATCCATAATTTTTATAAAATAAGTTTATAGCTAGATGTCTTCTTAGTATTGCAAAGAATCAAGTATGTGATAATGGAAGAAATCAAGGTAAAAAATCATAGGGATCTTTTGAAATTTTCAAAATTACAGAGGTATTTTGGGAATTTCCACAAATTTGACAGATTGTGGGCTTTCAAAAAAACTGTGTTTTTATTAATGTGGTAATCTCCCATCTAGTTGAAGTTGCATGCTTCAATAACTTGCTATATGGTACTAGGTATGCATACATGTTTGAATGTGATACACCTTTAAGCAAGTCAAAAAACCTACTTTTGTGTTCTATGAGGCATATTTTTTAACTAATTATAGTATGAAATTCTATAAAACTATATCCCACACAGCCCTGATTTGGTAATAAATAGTATCAAACTTATATTATTTTGTATCATATGCATGTTGCCAAACTATATTCTATACATTACTATGTATGCATACATGTTTGAATTCTTTATAAGTTTGAATAGGCCTTTTAAAAAAATTATTTGTTCTTGGAGGCACCTTTTTGAGGTAATTATAGTATGCATGTTGTGAAATTATATTCTACACATTACAAAAATTGGTACTATTTAGTATAGTATTTCTGTTGCAAAATTTAAATTCTATATAGGACTAGGTATGCATGTATGTGTGAATGTGCTACAACATTGAGCAAGTCGGAAAACTAGATTAGGTGCATTGTAGGAGGCAGGTTTTTTGAGAGGCATATGGTATGCATGCTATGAAATTATATTCTACACAGTAATAAATTTGGTACTAAATAATGTCCAATTTAGTACTAGTTAGTATAGTATGCATGTTCAAGAATTATAGTCCATACAATACCAAATTTTGTTGGTTTGTTGTAGTTGCTGGACTTTTGGTAGTTTTGAAAGATATTATTGTTTTGTTAGTTTAGAGAAATTCTACAATTTTGGTAGTCTATATAGTTGTGATAGCTTTGAAAGATCTTATAGTTTTGGTAGTTTGGCTAGTGCTAGTAGTTTTGAAAGTTTTGGTAGCTGTCTAGTAGGTTTATCAGTTTTTTGATAGGTTTGGTTCTTCTAAAACTTTTCGTACTTTTCAACCTTTCGTATTTTTGATCATTTTAGTTTTTCTAGTTGGGGCAATTTTGGGTAGTTCTAGTTAATTGTGGTAGTTTTGGTATTTTTTGGTACTTTGCTTAAAATTAAGATTGTTTGGTATATCCAGTACTTTTGGTAGTTGTCGGTTTGTTAGTCTTTGTAGTAGTAATGTTTTGGTAGGTTTGATACTTCTATAATTTTTATACCTTTGAACCTTTGAACCTTTGGTACTTCTGATAGTTCCAAGTTTTGTTGATAAAAACTCTAGTTGGGATACTTTTGGGTAAGTTGGGGTACTTTTGGGTAAGTCTGGGTACTTTTAGTAGTTCTAGTCGAGTTGATAGTTTTGATACTGATTGATATGAACTCTTAGAATAGTTATAAGAACTTGAAGAAGAATCTAGAAGGTTTTGAACAATCTAAAAGGTTCTAGAAAATTCTAGAAACATCTATAATCTAGAAGGCTCTAGAAGTATAACAAAGAATCTAGAAGGTCAAAGAAGCATCTTGAAGAGTTTGGAAGATCCTAGAAGAACTAGAGTCTTCTATTTCTTCCTTTTAGAACTAGAAGGTTCTAAAAGGAAGAACCTAAAAGATTCTTAACCTGGTTAGACTCTAGTATAAATAGATTTCTTTGTCTACAAGCCCCTGAGTCTTGCCAACACCAGTTGTGTGAGGATTCTACAAGTTAAGTCCTCTTCTAGTTCTTGTCTTGTGTTCAAGTCTTGCTCTTGTAATATAGTCTTGCTTTCTACTCCACTCTTGCAATGCAAGTCTTCTATCAAGTATTGAGTTTTCTTAAGAAAGTATTAAGTCTTGTAATCAAGTTTAACTATCATAATTAATTCCAAGATCTTGTATATTGTGAGCACCTTCTCTTGCTCTTCTTTAACTCAAGATGCACTCGTAGCAGTTTGGGAACTCTCCACTTCTTAATCTTGCCTAGACATGGAGTCAGTATTGAAAGGTGTCCACCTTGCAAACTTGCAACAAAAATTTCAAGAGCTAGTTTTCTTGTTTTCTTGTTACGAGCAAACCAATGCACTCCTTAGGTTTGGTGGTGCAAGAACTTCCAAGAGCTAAACAGAGCTAATCATATCCATAATCAAACCATATCTTCAGCAAATTTACTACAAAATAGAAAGGAACCCAAGGTGAGCCTACCTAAAAAGCTTGATGGAGTGAGATCAAAGTTTACAGTCTTCCTCCAACAAGTGAGCTTGCTCATATGCATGCAACTTGAGTGTTATCCTAATGATGGTGCTTCTTAAGTTGGACTCATTGGCACACTCCTCTCAAGTATGACCATCTCTTGGTTTCACCCCTACTTGAAAGTTTTTGTAGATGATGGTGCGAAAATCCTTTCTAAAGGACACTCCCTTGTAAAATCCCCCAACTGTAATCACATTTTTGTAAAGTTGTAAACCATGGGAACTTGGCTTAGGGCCTATTTTTCAAGAAGAGACAAAACTTTGTGGATAAGTGTTGTATGAGTTGAGTTGTTACTATATAGAACAATCTGTTTATCATCATCTTACTCTCTTTTTGGTAATCCAAATCAACTTTTTACAGTTGCAATGTTTTTCTCTCCTCTTGCGCTGCTAGTTTAAATTAAATTTGTGACTACACTATGTGAGTATAATCTATTGATAATCAAAAAATTAGTTTAAAAACTACCAATACAAAGAAAAACTACAATTTTGGTATCCAAACAAGCCACAAATTTGGGAATATTCTTCAAAGAACCTATTCTAGTTGTTGCCAAAATCTAGAATCCATGTCTTGCCAAATTGGATTGCAATCCATTTATCTTTTGGTGGTTCTAGACCAAAATGCTACCCACTATATAGTGCTAGAATAGAGAAGCATAGCTAGAGGTTTTGGTCATCAAAAGAATCCAAAAATTCAAAGAAAAAAACCCAAAATCAAACAAAAAGTTGAAAATTGCTTGGCAAACAAAGATTACTTATTTTGATCCTCTAGCAAAGAGTCAAATTGGAAAATAGTAGAGGAAATCACCTAAATTTAGAGAAAGTAAGCAGTTGACCAAGTTTCAAACTCTATCAAGAAGAAACATGGATTGCGATCCATCTTTCTTGACAAATTGAGAAATTGACAATGTAATTAACATAGTGTGTACTCACCTCACAAAATACCAAGGGAAAAAACTTATCAAAAATGGATCTTGATTCAATTATTTTATTAGAAAATGAAAAGGTTGATACCCCAAGTAGACATAGTCATAAGAAGTCCATTTGTGTTCTCTAAATTGAATTTGGTTCAATAAAAGTGTATCAAACACTCTTGATAGGGTTTCAGAGTTTGGACTTGACAATTTGTATATTTGATCAAAGCTTGCTGCAAATAGCAAGGAACTTAAGAACCCTTGATTGTTGGTTACATTTAGGTTGGGATTCGAGGGTTTTGAGATGAACTGTATCCATAGGAAGGAGGCAACCAGAACCTCAATATCCATGTAACAAGTTGGGATTCTAGTTTGAAACTTGCTGCAAAATTTTTAGGATTCTAAGATTAAGAAGGTTTTATCAGCTTAGAAATCCAATCCAAGGAGATAGGGTTTGTTATGTGCCCACTAATAAGAGCCAAGGTGGTATTGAGTAGGTAGAGAACATTTTGGAAGAAGCTCTATCGAATAATTCATCTAGAAAATCCTACCAAATCATGTCAAAAAGATCAACCCATGTGAGTGTTAAGAGTGGAGAAGTTATCAAAACCTCTAGTGCAAAACCTGGGATAAAACTCATGCAATTGCAACATCAATTTTGAAAATGTTCAAGGAGCTAATATCTACAAGGATCCAAAGGGTTGTGACTGCGAGCTCAAAGACTTACTACTTGTGGACTATAATGGGGATATATATTTTGATGACAATGGAATGGAGTGCAGGGTTGTTTTTTATCCCTACATTGTTGATAAGTGGGGTGCAACGAGCACCAAGGCAAAGGTAGATGACAAGCCTAAAGAGAAACCTCCTCTAATTCATAAGCCAAATGCAAGGTTTATAAAGATTAACAAGTTTGTGAGGGGTTAGATTGACTACATATATACGGGCCTTTATGGGGTGAAACAGGAACCAAGGCAAAGGTAGATGACAAGATTGAAGAAAATCCTCCTCTAATCCATAAGCCAAGTGCAAGGTTTATCAAGACCAACAAGGTTGTGAGGGTTTAGATTGACTACATCTATGTGAGCCTTTATAGGTCTATAGATGGGAATCGGAACAATTTCTATAGTTGTTTGAAGGCCAATCCTAGGACTCTAAAAACCTATATGCATTCAGTTATTCATTCAAGGAGTGCTTATCCTCTTAATAGGCAAGTATGGATGGGAATACAAAATAGCAAATCAAAAAGGTCTAGAGGGCCAAACCATGAGGAGAACAAGATTCAATGATCCAAGGGAGCATATGCATATTTCAGGGGCTCAACTTATAGGATCAATGGGATCACATCCCTCTAGGAAAATGCCAAGACAGCTATCCATGGGAGCCAAAATACCAATCCTATGAATCACAAGGGGGTATATTTCTTTTACGGGATCAAGAAGGTCATATTTTGAGAATTGAGACATTATAGATTGTGTAACAAAGAGGACTCCACCATGGTTCCCTCCAAGAGCACAAGAAACTTGTTTAGATATTTGGTTGAACCATGAAGAATGAGACCATCTTAAGTTTCTAAATGCATGAACAAAAAGTACGGTGGATCAAGAGATCCTCATGCACATGTATCTTTGTTTAAGCAAGTCCTAAATCTTGGATTGACCTCTCTTCCTAGCTCAAGCTTGAAGCTGATTGGACCTTCTCAAGACTAGCCAATCACATGCATTAGACATATCAAGCAACCATGGTAGCATTTGGACAAGTGTCCTCCTTTCCCCTTTGAGAGAGAGGGCTTGAAAAATTCTTAAACAATCAATTAAATAAACTAAATTCTCATTAGACCCCTTTAGAGGTCAACCAATAAGCTTTAGTCACTACCTGAGGGCAACATGTGTAGGTGCTTGACATGTGTCAGCAAGCACGACAAGCACCTCAAGCTTGGGCCGGGTTCCCACCTCAAGCTCATCCCTAGCTTGCCTAAGGTCGCCTAAGGTCCTAGGTCTATGGACTTTTAACACTAACCTTTAAAAGTCTTTAATGAAGCTAACCCTAAGGTCTTTCAAGCATCGTTAGCTAGCATTTCTCTTTAGCAGACCATCTTTCATTTGGATCCATTGACTTTGGCCCCATGCTGAGATAGATCCATAAGCACATGTCTATATTCTAACTCTTGTTCTCATTTATTCTCCCACATTAAATGATCAATTAATATGAGAAAATCATTTGGGTTAGTTAGATATTATATTTTATGACACCCCAATGGGAGAGCAACTGAAAGAACTCCCACCAAAGTTCTAAATGATGGATAGTGGCAAAATGTGTTTCCAAAAAGTATAATGGGTCGGGGGATCCTTACGCACATGTTTCACTTTTTAAGCAACTCTTAAGTGCAGAACAAGTTGTGGATTTCCACACTCAATATGAGGGATTCGGTTTGACCTTGGAAGGAACAACATTGACTTGGTTCCATCCATTGAATAGTAGAGGTTTCCTAAATATCCAGTAACTCCTATGATATTTTGCAAAGGAATTCTCCACCAAAAGAGGGATAAAACACAATACGATTTCCCAGATCTATTCCTTAAAGCAAAAGGAAAATGAAAAAATGAAGGAGGCTTTGCTTCGCTTCAAACAATATATTGAGAGTGTCTTATGCGAGAGTCATCACAAGACAAATGATTGTTAGTTCTCTTCATAGAGGGAGAGATGTCTTGTGTGAGAGTTACTGCAACACGAACAATTGTCAGTTCTCTTCAAAGAGGGCTTGAGAAACAAAACTATCAAGAAGGATTTGCACTTAGAGGCATGCACCAAATTTGAGCAGGACACTAGAGAAGCATTGTATCTAGTTGACAATTGTAAGACTTACAGAGGGGTATCGAAGGACATAGACACAACCATCAGTAGTGTCTCTTCAACCATTAGTGAGTCATCAACAAAACACAATGCTCCTACTTCAATCACACAAAATGTTGATCAAGTGGTCGAGGAAAGTGATCCGAAGGATGAATCAAGCTTATCAACAAAACCCCAATCTATGACAACAATCACCGCAAGCAACAAACTAAGAGCATTGAAGTGGTGTACAATCGAGCAGAAATACAGCAACCACGATATGAATGAGTGTTTTTCCAATCAAAATTATGTAAGGGAAATGCCATAAGGACCTCCAATGGTGTAGCCTCTATCATCACCACCAAGGTACCATATAGGACCAAATAGCACAGCACAAGGGAGAGACAAACGGCAATCGATGTTGGGCCAACAACCACCTTTGCCTCAAGACAATAGAAGCATTGTTCATTATAAATAAACTCATGGGAGAGAGCATGAAGGAGTAACCTATACCATTGAGGATTTTCCTTTTTAAATACTCAAAGATGAGGGCTACAGAACCTTCATATGTGGCTTAACCAATGGGAAACCAATACAGGATGGACAAAAATACGCTCATGTTCATAGCAAACCAAAATTACAATCTTAGAGGATATCCTCTTGGGATAAGACAATTGATAAGGGCACCACCAACTACTCAGCAAGAAGTTCCATGCCATGAATGTAGAGACAATCACTCGGCACAGTATATCCAACATTGAAAAAAGGCAACAAGATATCAAAAATGTTTTGTGTGCTTACCCCCATCTCTTTACTACTAGATGACAATAAGGGTTGAACTACATCTTCCACAAAAATAAAATCTCTTTGGTACATGACAACAAGGGTTGAATTGCATCTTTGACAAAATTAGCCTCTCAAGAATTCAAGATATGTTCGCTCTCTACCTTTGTCTTTGTCGAGTCTATTGGCACGTCCTACAAAACTAAATGTTCTATCCTGTGACATGGTGGAGCTCACCCACAAAGGAGACACGTCTCCTCTCTTGCTCAAAGCATGCTAGCAACAAAATTGAGACTATGTCGTCTAGAACATCAGACACATGCATAGGATATACCAAGCCACTAAGGGCTCCTCTGGCAATCACTAATGATCCACAATGCATCAAAAAAGAGTGCTCTTTAAGCAACATCTGACACCCACAATTTGCTAATTATCTCACTGAGATCAAGCTTATCTTAGCTGAGGAACATAGAACACATGTTGTAGCGTATATGATGCACCACTAGGCAATGACAAGAAAACATCTTCTACACCTGCAATTTCAAACGTTGAACCATTGATCAAATGTATACAGCCGAAGCTCCCACTAGAGAAGGCGCTAAACCACTCACAATGTAGCATGACATGGAAAATTACATCCTCATCTACGGGGAGAAAAGTCACTACTCAAGGACATGTAATCAAGAGGAACGCTAAAGGCAAACGTGACATCATCATCACTGGCATATGAAGCCATCACTCTAGCATGTGTCAAAACCTCATCTGTATCATGCATAGATCTCCGATGTTGTCTCATACGTCTTAAATAGCGACATCTAATGTGCCATGTGTGACCACAATGCCAACATCGCATGTATCAATAACTACAAGACCATCGTCTCTCTCAAGTCATCACTCTAGACTTTAAATTGTCACAATATCTACAAACATAAGTGAATGTCAAGAAACTATGGCAAGAAAACTTGGGAGAAATCTGACAGAGTCTCCCCTGTAAACTAAGAAAAAAGCTCAAGTACAATCTCTACAATAAACCATGCCAAACTGGCAACAAAGTGGGAGATAAGTCGACCACTACACAATCATGAAAAGCATGATCAAATGCATCAAAAGTGATGCTCACATATGCATAAAACTAGCTCCACAATCTGCTATCTTTGCAAGCATACAATCTAGGACAAACAACACAACTAAACGTAAAGTACATAACCATATACGTAAGTGGTGAGCAAACTAGCTCAAAACACATCCCACAAGAGAAACTGCCTACAAAAATCTGCAAAAAACCTGCGAAACTTCTGACTGTCCGTCTTTAGCCACACAATCATAGCAATCCTCACTCCTACAAGAGTGGGTACAAGAACATTACATTGTGTCCAACCTGACAATACATGTCATAGTGAGAGTGAACACTTCATCATTGTCAAAGTGGGAGTCAGACTCGACCACTAAACCATCAAAGAGTAAAAGTACAGATATGCATAGAACATGGCAAGAATCTAGGGAAAAACAACAGATTTTTCCTTGAAAACTGAGTGAAAAACTCCAAAAATATCACCAATATCGCATAACCGATCCACAAATGGTATACATGCACTACCAAAAGCTTGGGAAACAAGCTCACTCTTGAAGATTGGCTCTATGGGCCTGTTACTATCCAAAAATGTTACTATGGGCCTGTTACTATCCAAAAATGTTGCAAAACCTTGTACCTGCGAGCTATAGCTAGCTTAAGTTGTATCCACACATGCATACATGGCATGAAATTGCACAAAACCATGCTAAAAACTGTTCCTTGGAATGTCACACACAATCATACATAGTTTGCACTACAAGCAAGTGCAAACTATGACCAAAATTGCATGAGAACCATTCACTATGTTGTCAATCAGTAAGTGCGTCGACCAAAAAGCAAGCACAAAGCACAACCAACTGCCTCTGGTCGAAATCGTCGTTTGAGAGCCGCACTCACGGGAAAAACTACTCTAGAATGGGTTGTTGGAGCTGCTCATTAATATGTGCCACAAAAACTAGAAACTGGGAAATCATCGAAGCCGAAATGCTAGATTGAGGTCAGGATTCCGGGGGATGTCCATCAGAGCAAATCCACTCCAAAATGGGCGTGCGAGGGAAGTCGCTTGGCAAAGCTACACTGGAGGAGATCCCATCTGCTCTCGCTATGTCAAAGCCAAGAAAAGAAGGTTGATGTCTCCTTCCACCATCGGACAAAAGCGTTCGCCAAGGTCGTAGCCGCCAAAATCGGTGTCAAAACCGATGTCAAGCCGATGCAGAGTTGTGAATGTCAAGGAAAAACACCGAAGTCGGGGTGATGTCGGGAGTGATGCCTGGGCTTAAGCTCGCAAACGCTTGTGTGTTGCGTTGACGTCGAGAGCACTTGTGCTTGCTCTCCTTTCTCCGTAATCACCGCCACACACTCCCAAGCTCGACTTTGCTTTTGTAAATTCCCCCAATTGGCTCCATTTATTGTTGTCTGCCTAGTGCTACCCGGATTTTTCCTTCTCTCCATAATGCAGGGCCTATTTGATTTGCAGAGTTTAGCATTGGTTTGGTTTGTTATGCTCCCTCAAATTGCAAGTTTATTAATTACTTGCTTGTGCTTGGATCTAGTGAAAATTCCCCAGTCTCACAAGCTTGCACTCACTAGATGCGCATGGTGCATTCTTTTCAATGATCACATTGCAAGCTCGTTACCTACTCGATTGTTGCACTTGCTTAATTGCTTCAAGATGCTCAATTGCCCGATTTGTCAAATTTAATTGCACTTCCCCTTCACCTGCTTGGCCAATTCTCCACAAGCTTCTCAAGATTCCCTCTCCTCGAGAGCGGTTGTGCAAGTCGAGGAAGCCAAGATCCGAGATCTCCCCCTGTCTTTGTTGGGTCCTCACCAAGAAACTCCGATCGAACACCGTTGAGCTGGACCTACCACCATCAAGCTTGTGCCAAGCTCCATCACTTTTGTGTCTCACCCGAAAGCCATCACACATGCCGATTGCTACCGAGGCACTCTGATTACAGTTGAAGAGTAATTGTGCACAAATGCATGCATGCGCGGTGCAGATGCGTTGTAGTGTGTGCATGCAAGAAGGGGAGAGGGAGAGAGTATAGCATGTGTGGGTGGAGAAAGACTCAAATGGGGAGCTCCTTATTCTTGGTATATGTACAAGAATAAGGTGGTGTCAGTGGACGGGCACCCATAACTTGGGTGGTCACGCAAGGCACAACGCCTTTACCCCAACAATGCAAGCCAACCATTAGGCAAGAGATTGTCCCTGCAAAGAGGAAATATTCAAATTCTTCCAGAATGTTGCGAAACACACACCATTCTAGATTTCCCTTAAACTCTCAAGAAAATAGGAAAGTAATTGTTAAACAAAATGGGAATCCTATCCAATACGAGCGATCAAATTTGAAATGCATAGCTCTTGTCAATGTAGTAGCAAGAGCATGAGATCAAGAAGCCATCAACAACAATAAAAGCGGAAAGGAAAACCCCTTTGAAGTACTTACAATGTTTGTAAGGGCATAACAAACTTCATGGAAGTTCAAAAGAGGAGAAATAAACGCCATATGAGAACAAAAAAACCAGCCATGGATACCAAGCTCTCACAGACATAAGAACTATTAAAACAAATCTAGGGAAAGGAAAACTTGATGATTGAGCCAAAAAAAAGTCCCTCCAATTAGCTCTAGAGGATCAGTGCTTGTGTACAAGGTCCTCAAACCATTAGATGCCATCTTGAATGCTTATGAGAGGCGAGCATTAAACCAAACCAAACTCTCAAGCATATCCATATGGTGAGGTTGAGAAACAAAAATTCAAAATGTGTAAAAATTTGGTAGAAGTAGCAGAAGCCTTAATGAATAATATTGGGACATACCAACAAAGCAGCCCTAGAGACTCCAGCCAAGAAGCTCGATGAGGAGCTCCTGAAATTTAAATAGAACCAGAACTACAAAAAAACATAGAAAACAAAACTCAACACCATACAGATGTTAAGCCAAAAGAACCAGATAATGTACAACATTGATGGAAGTGAAACTAGAAACTCAAATGGATGAACGTGTGGTTGTAAATGCTATAAATGGCACTAGGTCATACACGCTACTTCCCATCCTTGAAGTTGAAGAAGCATGGCCAAATGAACCATGGGAAGCAATAAGGAACACAAGGCAAGAGATCATGAATTACCAATCTGCCCCCATCCTTGAGATTAACATAAAACATGAACACCTAGACCTAGATATTGGGTCTCTATGGTGACATGGGATCCATTGCCTCAAAAGAAAATAAACCCTACACTTTGACGACCTTACCATCTTACACACACAAACATAAAACTAATTCTAAAATTAGAGTTTTTCCATCATAGTGGAAGGCCAACCTAAAAGTGATAGATTTGAGAGGTTTATAGGAGATATTGTCAACTCCCATCTAGTTTACTGTTACATTGGTTGAACTATTAAAGATTAGATCACATGCGGTGGATGGTGGGAAAACATTTGAGAAAACAATGGGCATAAATTTTCCTTTTGAAGCAATTGACTTCAAGGAAGAGGAAATAAATTCTTCTTAACCAAAGGCTACCAAGCTCGTGCCAATAAACAAGGTGGGTGACTATTGTGAAGGAGAGGAGGGGAACACCAGCTTATGGGTAGAATACAAAAATGTCAAAACAATTACCTTTTTGGATCGTGGAGCAACAATAGCCATAGCTACAAAGAGGATATAGGAAAGATGGGGTAAAGCAACACTAAGAAAGGCACACATGAAGCTGCAATTGGTAGAAAGTTGTGTAGAGCAATCCATGGGAATATTGGAGCAAGTGGTAGTCACCTCTTGTGGAATCAGTTATGAACATACATTTGCTAGAGTGGACTTTGGCAAGGCACACAATTTTGATATTATTTTGGGGTGTTTGTTCATGAGATAGCTAAAGATGGTGCAAGATTGGGTTTATGACTACATCTACTTGAGGCATGACTAAACAACAACCAAGGTGAACCTCAAAGAACATTCTTATAGAGATTTCACAAGCACACGGTGAAGGAATTGACTTGAGTACCAAAAGAGAATCTAAATTTCCTGACTGGCTTTGATCAAGTAGATCCATTTGGATGTGTGGTGCATGTGAGTGTGGTGATCTACAAAAGGAAGATTGTATAGTGAAAAGAACAATAGCGGATAAGGCATATGTTCCAGAGATCTTTCCCAAACATCTCTTTGAACCTTTCAAATGGGATCAAATCCTAGCAACATTAGAAATATGTGCTAACAAAGTGACCCCTACAAAAGTTGGTGACAAGCATGGGTACGATATAGTCCCCTTACAGATGGTTTGACTCATGAAAAATGACGTGGCTAGAACAATCAAATAGGACACACTCTACATGTACAAGAGAGAAACAAAAATTCCATTAGGGATATCTTTGAAATAGAAGAAACCATCTATGATCTCAATGAAGCTCAATTTTTTCAAGAAGATGCAAACGATTAATTGACAAATGCATTTACCAACAACAAAGGAAAGGTTCTATGATTTTCCCAACCAAAAAACCCACACAACAAGCATGGTACAAAGCAAAGCAAACAAAACACAAAGAAAACGTTTTGTGTCACCATTGCTCTATTGCTTGATCCATATCTTCCTGCAGTTTTTCTAACAGTTTCTTGGTCTTGCTCATTTTGGAGTTCTGTGAATAGTCCTATGTGAGGGAGAAGACTCACTGTAGTAGATGACAAGTAAACACAAGAAACCCTAGGAGTTTTGGGCTTGGTTGCGAATGCAGTGGAAGTGGAAGGAGAGGGTGCAAGGCAGAAAGGGAAGTCACAAACTATGGTACAAAGATCTCTGCGAGTCAAGGAGAAAGGTGAGCGAGCCACCATTGAGGGTAAAGTGCAAGATTGTGCACTCTACACATAGTTATATGTATTCTCACCATAAATGCTCCATGCTCTTACTACCTTGGATTTATGCCCATCGCCTGCAATGTGGCACTTATGCATTGGTCATGCCACCTCATCATGTCTTGGTAGATTCTACGTATGATTGTGCCCTTCTTTTTATACCAGTGTGACCATTAGAGTTTTTAGACTCTAGTGATTTTTCATTTACATGAGTCTGAACTGAAGTTATACCCAAGCAGTCTACTGGTTTCAATAAATCATCTGGCTTCTCTTGCACTTGTTTGACGTGGAACATATTTAGTGGTTCATTATCTGACCTCCAGCACTAGTGTCACTTGTACCTCATATGATTTTGTGTAGTATATCTTTATCTTTGCCCCATCATAAACACCTAGCAACACTGTCTTGATAGATCTCTCAACCTTATTGTGCCATTGGAAAACATCCAGTCTACATCGAAAGGTCTTGACCATGCAAATTTTATATTAGGTTTCTTGGGTCCTAGCTTAGACTGATAAAGCAATACTAGATCACCCTTTTTTAACTCCCTGACTTTGATCTTGCTGTCATGTCAGTGCTTTATATGCTATTGAACCTCTTCTTGTTCTAGCATGCTCGCTGCCTAATCTCATCCAAATGCAATAGTTCATCCAATCTTTTCTACAGATTTTCATTGAAGTACATGCCATGCTCCACTACTAATCTGAGACTTGGGATTGTAAACTCTATCAAAACAACTTCCTCTGTACCATATACCATTATAAAAGGTGGCATGCCCAATAATGACCTTGTAGGCAGTTTGATAATCCCATAATATCGTTTGAAGTTTTGGACCCCACATCATGATTGTTTTGTTACTACTCTTTGCGTAATTATTGCACCTAGGATAGTATTGCGTGAGATTTCTGGATTGAAAACATCTTAGTCAGTATCTGAATTGTTTCATTCATGAAGTGTGTACCCTGATTTGAGACTTCCATATCTCCAAATGATGTTTTCATACAAAAATATTGTTGTTGATTTTGTAGTGTTATATGGGAGTGCCTTGGCTTCAACCCACTTGCTCACATAGCAAGTAGCCATTATGACATACATGTTCTTCCTAAGAGTGATCTTCCTTAAATGGACCCATGAAGTCCAATCCCCACTTCATGAACACTCCATTACAACCAATGGGAGTGTTCATGAAGTGGGGATTGGACTTCATGGGTCTTCCCATCCGTTGACAAATATCACAAGTTGTACAAAATGTTCTAACATTTTCCATCATGGTTTGCCACCAAAGGCTATTCTGGTGTACACCAAACCAAGTGAATTATCCTTTCTCAAGTGTTTGACTCAATGAATTGGTCTAGGTACTGCTTTCTTTGCCATTCATCTTGTTCCTTGTCCATCAGTATGGCAGTCAAATCAATCTCTGTGAGAGGAAAAATATTCATTGAGGCTAACATCCTCTCAATTTCTTAGTGCATATTTCTTACTAAGTCCCTATGGTCTAAGAGCCTTTTTCCAACTCCTTCTATTGTCTATGTTTATCTGAATTCTCTTATTGGGCCCTTGGATTGTCCATGTTTGGTTGGCATAATCATGCACTACACCAACAATTTTGAGCCATGGTCTGCCTGCTCCTTGTACATCCAAAACTAAGAAATTGGTTTTAAATTTCTCTTTACCCACCCCAATTTTCATATTCTCAATGAGTCCTATGACTTGCACTACCTTGTGGTTAGCCATTCTCACCCTAAATGGTGCTGGTTTTAAATCTTGAATCGCTAGCATCGCTAATATGAAGAACCTCTTGTAGTGTTCTAAATGACCTCCAATGATTTCCCCTCTCTTTCCCAACTCATAGCTTTCATACACGTACCCATGTGTGATGCTTCCATGCCCTCGAGTCATTGCCATCTCTAGATTGATATCTTTATTGATTCATTGGAGCTATGCTACAAGGGAGCCAACAATTGAGTGTCAAATCTATAAGGAAGTAAAGATTGTTGTTCTCTTAAGTAATGTTCCTGAAAATTTTGACAACATAGTCATAGTGCTAGAACAAAAGGACCCAACATCTTCTTTGCAAGATGTTATCAATGCTGTAATTGAAGAAGAAAAGTAGCAAACAAATAATACTTCAACAAATGGAGGAGCCATCAATGCATCATAATATAGGATCACATCTTCAACAACTAGGAAAAATAACAAGAAGTGTTACGAGTGCGGCAAAACATGGCATTTTTCTAAAGATTGCTGTAAAAATAAGTTTCGTAGCAAATGTGGAATGAAAGATCATCCACCAAAAAAAAATCCACAGTAGTAGTAGGAGAACCAATAGAGACAAAGGCATATTCAATCTTATAGAGGACAAAGACAAAGACAAATATCAAGAGAGGAGAACTGTCTCCATGTTTGTATTGCCCCTTATCATTATAGCAAGTTTATAGATGTGCTATAGAGAATATGGATGGTCTTCCACCTTCTTTGTTTGATGGGAGGTTCTTTAGTCTGTGTGACACTATATCAGTTGAGACCACCTAATTCTTGCACTACAATCTGTATGATTAACCCAATGACTACTTTAGTTTGTGTGACTACTTCAGTGTAGCATGTGTGGCATTGAGCATCGATCTAATTTGTTTCAGTATTGTTCAAAGTTCAAGGGGAGGATTTTTGGGATTATGGACTTTGGCGTAAACCTCTCCAGCCTCTATAGGTACCACCTCTTCTAGGGCGTGTGCAAGATTAGGTGTACCCAGTTTTGGCAGTTAGGTGGAAAGTGTGACACTCAAGGTGTTCAACACATTTGTCTACACCTCGTATGCTAGCATGGCCAACTAGGACTAAAATGCTATAATATACTCTTGGAGGATGAAAAAATGCCAACTTTTTAATCTTTGATTTATCTTTTGACCCTAAGATGTACACTACGAATAATCCAAAGGCTGCACATAAGTAAAATGGATAAAAGATAAGCTTATGAAGCCTAACTTCACACAATATTTTTTCTATGGGCTCCTTGTACCACAAACTATAATATATATCAAATCCATGAGAAAATAATAATTATCTTATTTATTATAATTTTTGGAGAGTTGAATTTTATTTATTGATATTCTACGTAAATTTTCCAAGGAAAATCTATCGAAATTCAATCGTTAAAGTATGGTTTTTTTTGTCTCACCACATTCCACATAACTATATCTACCAAATGATTGTAGGACTCAAGAAATTAGACTTGCATCTATAGATATCTTGTGTAGAAATAGTGATGTGAGAACTGTAAATTTTTTCACAAAGATAATTACTAATAATTCAAAGAATGAGCAAAAAAAAAACTCCAATAATTCCAAATATTCTCTTTAAGCATATGCAAGATTCATGTGCAAGTTTATTTCAAAATTAAACCAAGAGATTCCTTACACACAAAAAATACCATTTTCTTTGGTTGGTTAAAAAATTGAGTTTGTTTGGTATGTTAGTACTTATGCCTTTTATGTGGCCACCAATTCTTGGCTCTTAGAAATGAGAGTGACTAGGGTGTCAAGCAAAAACGTTTGTATAAAAAGCTTATTTTTTTGAAGTCTAATGCTACATAGACTACCAAAACTAGGTACGGCTGATCTTGCATACACCCTCTACGATCAACAATTAATAATCTTGTGAGTATGTGAGGGCACATGGCATAGCACACATGACATCGTGAGTTGCAAAAGAGTCCAAATCATTTCCAATTACCCCCTACTTGCAAAAATTGACCCACTTTGTGCAGAGCCACTCTTGGTCTTTGGGAGATATCCCTTGATTGTTGGAAAGGTTGATAGTGGCCCTTGAGGGGTGCACCTAGCCACATTCGGCTATTACTTAAGTGGACACACATGAGCCACACATTGTACACACTTCCTAGTGTTGATTGATCATTTCATTATGAAGTATTGTTATTAGTTTTTTTAATTTTTCCATTTTCCAATTGCTCTCTCTAATTACTCATTATGGATGCTACACTAATCTTGCCACCCTAACCCTAATCTTTCACTTGCCCGGTAGAGCTTGTGACAAGCGAGGAACTACTATGCTTAGTGGAAAATAAGTTGTGGTTAGTATCACTTGCATCTTGCAATGAGAGAGTATCCATAGTGGTTAGCCATAGGGAAAGTTTTTGATTGTTGGCTTCACAGTTAGTGAATAAAAAGACCTTTGCAAAGGCTCTATTGGTTAAACAAAGAAAGCCCGCGTTAAAGATAGGACAGTCTTCATTGGATCTTTTTTGGAAAATGAATTGTTTGGATAATGTTTGAAGGGCTATATGAACAAAATTGTGATCAGAATTAATGAAGGAATCCTAATTGTATATGTAAAACAGCATAGTAGTAACTAAAAAACAAGAGGAATGGGTGAGTCTGGTGTGGAAAGTGGGAGGCTAGTATCCAAATGAGATAATGTCTATGGACAACTGGAGCCAATTAGCTTGAGGGGGAGTGGGGTGGTGTACTACAATAAAATAATGTATATCACATGGGTTCAATAGTAGGGAGGCTAGTATCCAAATGAGATGATGTTTATGAACAATTGGAGCCAATTAGCTTGAGGGGGGTGGGAGGGTGGGGTACTACAATAAAACAATGTATATCATATGGGTTCAATAGTAGGAATTATTTTTTTCTATATTTTCTAACATTTTTACATACATAAGGGTGTTGAAGAAATGGTCTTGAAAAAGATAATTCAAATTGAATACGAAAAGGGTCCCTTTTATTAATGCAATAACTAGAGCTAAGGGGTAATATAAGTAGTCCTTGAACACATGTAATATATAGGTTTTATATATAGTGACCCCCCCCCCCCCCTACCCCCCGCCTCTTCCATCCCTTGAGGGTGCTTTTCACAAATCTAGTTGATAGATAAGGATAAGTTTCATACCATATATAGCTTTTTATGGATGGCGGCCATGCCTTGTAAATATGGGAGAAAAGGTGTTGTTTATGGATTCTTAGTATGTTGAGATTTTGGTTTAGTGAAATAGAATTTAGGTCTCACCATAACCTTTGGGTTATCGACCAAGCTTGTGGTGTAAAATACTTAAATCAATGATCGTGAAGGATAAAGGCCTCCCTCACTTCTATTGCTCGTATCCTTGCTTCTTTGAATTAGACTAATGTGTCATAAGTGGAACTTGAGAATAAAAGAATGCCAACTATCAAGTCGCCCCAATCTTTGGGTTGGGGACCTTACAATTGATATAAGAGCCCTAGATTTAAAGTTTGGATTCTCAACATTCTAAACTCTTCTTGGGGGGGTTGAATGAATGGATTTGTAGATAGTCATCGTTGTCTCGTTTGTTTTGTAGCACAAACCTATGGACACCAATTGTTTTACCGTTTTTCAAGTAATGCACCACACTACTCACGAATCACCAAGTTTTGACTTTCAAGAGAGTGTTCTTGATTCTTGACATGCTTTTGGACCCCATGTAATTTTTGAACCCACCTAACACCTGGTTGTATGCAAGTCTTTGGGATTGTGGGTTGATCTTTGGCATCCAAGCACGCCACATTGAACGCTTGGGGGAATTGACCTACACCAAATCAAGTGAGTTGAAGACTTGAATCTGGTCTAATACTTCCAGTTCAAAAAAGCCCCTTTGATGGAGTCATGATCCTTAATCAATGGATTTATAATAAAGTAACATCAATCATTGCCACCAATGGAGTTGTTATCAACAATCACACTCTATTGACATCCAAGAAAGAGTTTTGATTGGCTACCCCCATCGTGTATTGTTTTCTACCCCCATGGCTCGATCCACTAAATTACTATGACATGCCAATTGACATGTATCATAGCTATGGTTAAAATCTCTAATAAGCTTCCTCATGAGAGATAATTGCAAAACCAATCACTTAGATTAAGATTAAAAAATTATGTTTTTGATATTTCATGCCCTTTTCATGATTGTATAAGTCTGATCACGTGTGTGACTCTATGAAATCAAGTTGTTTTAGATTGTTTCATTAGTAAGTCTTGTGACTAAGATTGTAATGGACTCAATAAGTCTAAGTCTTAAGAAATACCTTACTTATCTGGGTTGATTATCATAAATAATTGAGAGAATGAATTCAAGTAAACATTGATGTTTATTATAATATATTAATATACGTGTACACTCAAAGAAAACCCTCAAAATAATGCATATACACAAAAATTCAAGAAAAGAAGTTGTTGCTCAAGAAAATGCCCCACCCTCTTTTAAGAGAGAGGGTGACGATATTGAGAAGGATGCGAAAGTATGGATTGAAGCTATGAATAATTACTTCTCTGTTGCAAAGGCCACACCTACAAACCAAGCAATGCTAGGAAGTTTTACCTCTCAAGGGAAGCAAAATTGTGGTGGAGACAACATCGTCGTGACACGTGAGTATTAGAAAACTCCCAGAGTTGGAGGGATATTATACAAGAAATGAAGGAGAGATACTTGCCTCCTTCCCATGAGGTCATGAAGATGAATGAGTTTTTTAAATTTAAACAATATAACTTATCCTTGAAAGAATACTACTCAAATTTTATAGGGTCTCAAATATTATGCTAAGAAATAGAGACAAAGTGAGCTTGAGCTTTTGCAAGCACGTGCATGCACGTGCGCACGCATGCGCGCGCGCGCACACACACACATGGAGGCAAATTTTTTTTTTTTCTCTACTAACTCAAGATAATAAGTCTACAATGCATAAAAAGGAAAGTACAACATCAAGGAAACCTAGTACAATGGTTGAGTGTGAAAAACTAATGAGTGAGTTGGATGGATAAGTGTGCCATTACTCAGGTTCATAGACCAAATTTGGTGTAGTCTAGCTGTAATATCAATGGTGAAGACATGCATATCCACCAAGGCACACCATTAATGTGATGACTATCAATGATAGCCATCTAGAAGTAGTACACATTGAGCTTGACATCTCAACACTCCCCCTCAAACTCAGTGTCATCTCTTGTATGCCAAGAATCAATCAAAACCATTGTAGCTTCTGTGGTCCAAGGGCTTTTATGAAGATATCTACAACCTGCTCATCCATCATCACATAGTCAAAGTCGATGTCGCTTTGCAAAGACCCTCTCTCTGATGAAGTGGTAATACATCTCAATGTGCTTCATCCTCACATGAAACATTGGGGTTTGAGCCAATTGTGTACTATTAAGGTTGTCACAATAGATGACAACCAACTGTTACGGCATGAGTCGCACATGCGGTCCTTCGGTCCTACGGTGGTTTGGACATTGCAGATCAGGAGTCATGCGGTATGCGACGGCCGTGGCGGCAGTTCTTCATAGGATATCATGGGACAGGAGTGTGTGCACCATTCCCGATCTGCGCTGGAGCAGCGGTTGTATATGGAGGGGCATACCTGTCTTTTGATGTACCCAACCAACCTCTATGTAATTCATGACATCTACTGTTGTAACTCTGTGTCCTGATTACATATGAATGAAGCAGGAGGTGTTCTGTGCCTGCGTATTGTGTACTGTCTTCTCTCCTATCTCTATGTGTCGGATGTTCACATAATGTAGTTTGCGGGTAATCATTCCCGTAATGCCTATTGCTCCTGTGCGGGCAATAGCCATTACACCAACCTCCGTACTTGTACTCCAAAGTCCTGAAGTAGCAATCCCAACCATGCTACCTCACATGCCATCATTGCATCACCCATGTACTTTGCCTTTGTACTATATAGAGAAACCATAGGTTGCTTCTTGTTGCTCCATGTGATAATAACACTCCTAAGCAAAAACATGAATCCAATGGTAAACCTGTGATCATATGTGCTACTGACCCAATTTGCATATGTGTAACCATAGAGCTGCAAATCAACATCAGCCCTATAAAAGAGTGCATGATTCAAAGTAGCACTCTTATAGCACAATGTGTGCCTCACTGCATCCAAGCGTGTCTTCTAGTGAGATTACATAAATTGACTCACCAATCCAACTATGCAACTCAAGTCTCGCCATAAGATATTCAAGTAGATTAAACTGCCCGCAATCTTCTTGTACATGGTAGTATCCTCGGGTACTTGATCTACATTGTAGACGGTGGAAACAACCTCTAGATGAGAAGTCCAAATTGGCGACTGAATTGGTGATTACCAAGGCCAATTACTGTAGTAGCTATACAGGGGACGATCAAGAAGAGATCAAGTCTGACGGCTATAAATAGGGCCCACTACTCATTTGGTGGGTTACACATATACTCAGTACTCCACTATGACAAAGTCTAGTGTCTTTAAGCTCATACGCTCTTGTACTCTTTTATTATTAAGTCCAAAAAAAACGTTCACTTTTACTCTTGTATTCCAAATTGTACTGATCTGAATATACATTCTAGTTTAGCTCGTTTAGTTGCATTTCACTTGCAATCTTTGCATTTCATTTCAGTCTCTGTTTGGTTTGATATCTAAAGTCTATACCTAATTTTTTTGTTTGATCTGAACTAACTCTAATTAACCAACTTGGAATAGCTGTCATAAGCAATCAACTCATTCCATTGTGGCAAAAAAGTTGGCTTGATCTAAGTTGCTCTTGACAAACAAACTATCTTCCAGATCTAACTGAAATTACCATGCCTCAGAAATGAGTTTTACGAGGTAGAAGTCCGACAATTCATGGATGATCTGAATCGGGCAGCCCTATCCCAAAGGAATCAGAGCGAGCCTCTAATACTGCGAGAGAACCTAGGAATGAGATAGATGTTCCTCCAGGCCCACAAATAGAGGATGAATCAAGGGATTCTTAGCACTCAGCTCATTCCAAGAGAAGACATGCAGAACGGTCATGCTGATAGACTTGATCCACTGGATCTCATCATAGTAGGAAACATACATATGAAAATGAAGGCAATAAGAGAACTTAGAAATCAACAAGACAAAGTCAGCAAAGAAGTATGTAACTGAGACTAACTACAACAATAAATGGGAAGCAGACATATATCATTATAGTAAAAGACATTCCAGAGATAGGAAACCAGTTCAAAAATCCAGATCTACTCATCGCGAACACTCTACTTATTTGAGAAAGCTAGATCTACTCATCCAATCTTCAAAGTGGGAGGGAAAGAAGATCCAGGTGTACATATTCAAGCATTCAAGCAATACGTTGAGCTAAAGGACATAGGTGAGGATGAATGGGAGAGTATTTACCTCAAACTTTGAAGGAGACATGCCAAAAATGGTATTATTGATATCTAGCATGCCAGATCAGGTCATATAATAAATTGATTATAGCATTTCACATGGATTATTCAGACAACAAAGGAGATGAAGACATATTGTGCGAGCTAGACAAGATAAAGCAAGACAAATTGTCAATCAAGAGTTATGTTGAAAAATATCAAAGAATTAACCAGATAATTACAGGAAACCTCCGTCAAAAAGAGAATGGAAGTCTAGTTTTTGAATGGGTCTAGAAGTAAGAAACTAAGCGAATAGGAAGTTCCAGCTCCTACAAAAAAATTCAATGATTTGGTACAATGAGCTCTAAAATTGGAACAACAAGCCAAAAAGGAAAAGAGCCACAAGAGAAGAGACTCCAGTGATTGCATAAAGATTCATCACTTTAAGAAAGAAAAAGACTTATCCATGATTGCACTGACAAATCCAAAAGTAGCAAAGACAGATGGTGCAAGTGGCTCCAAAGAGGATGAGGCTAGCAAGAGTGTTGGAGGGGGTAGAGACAAGTACCAAGGGGTATTGATCGAGGTAGAGGCAGAGTTGAATTTGCAAAAGGAGTTTAAATTACTACACTTGTGACAAAAATGGCCATTTTGTAGCTCATGCAAGAAGTCTGCCAAACCAAAAGGATCTCAACAAAAAAGAGCTGAACGAATGCCATTATAAGGACAATAACCAGAACAGGGGTGTAGTCATTAAGGAGATTTTAGAAGAACGCAAGAAGAAGCAGGCTATTGAAACCAAGAATTGGGAGCAGCAGAGAGACACATGGAAGGCAAAAGGCGAAGGAGAAGTAGTTGTTGAATGGCAGGAACAACGAGAGTTGGCAGCCAAGATTATAAAAAACCTGGCAAAGAAGATGCTAGAACAACCAAAATGTTCAGCTATTGGGATCATTCAGAAACTACAATCTCAGTCTTTAAAAGCTTGGAATGAGAACGAACTCAAGTATTCTAGTGAGGAGAAAGCAACAGAGCTGGATTGAATGAATCCATGATAACTGTAGTAGAGAGTCTGGTTGAAGAGGGATGACAAGTCAGATCAGAACTTTTTGAGGCTCAAGATACTAATTTAGTGAAGGATCAACCAAAGAATCCATCACAGGATCAATTGGCTACCAAACAAAGAAAGTCAGCTCAATGGAACTGCGAAGATAGTCAAATGGAGAAAAGATCTTGTAGTTCAGATTGTAGTTCTAGTAATGAACAAGACACGATATATGTTAAGGTGTATGAAAGATTCGAGAAGTTGATAGTAGAGCTGGATGACTTTAGACACACATTATCAGAAGTTGCAAAGTTCATTAGATAGAAGAGGAAGGCAAAAGCTAAAGCAAGAGCAGTGGACTTGGAGGCCATAAGGGATGATGAGGTTTCAATTATTCAAGTTGATTACAAGCTAAGGAAGTAGTGAACCATTTTTTGGAGTAATACTAGATAGGGGAGCTGGAGTTAACATCCTTTGAGAGCATCTAAGGAAATCCGTCTCACTGCATCAAGATGACTTTTACATGGCTTTTGCATGAATTGACTCACAACACCCACTGCATAACTCAAATCTGGCCTTGTTATTGTCAAGTAAATAAGGCTTCCAACCATCTTGCGATACATAGTGACATCCTCAATGTAATGTCCATCATCAAACAACTTCACATTTTGATCAAGAGGTGTATCAACCGGTTTGCACGCTGTCATTCCATACTTCTCAAGCATATCCAACGCATATTGTCTTTGTATCATCCAAATTCCTGATAAAGTGTCGACAATTTCAATTCCCAAGAAATATCTCAACTCACCAAGGTCCTTCATGTTGAATTCTCTCAACAAACTCTTCTTGACATGCAAAATTTGCTCGTCATGACTTCCAGTGAGAATCAAGTCATCAACATAGATAACAATAACGACGATCTCTCCATCAACATGCTTCAAAAACAATGAGTGATCAGCATTAGACTATTTAAATCCAATCTTCTTCAAGAATATGGTTATCTTTTCACACCAAGGTCTAGATGCTTGCTTCAAACCATACAATTCTTTCTTCAACTTACACACATAATATGGAAACTCTGGATGTTGATAACCCTCTAGCTGTATTATATAAACTTCTTCTTCCAAGTCACCATTCAAGAATGCATTATCCACATCCATTTGCCATAACTTCCAACAAAACATACTTGCCATTGCTATCACCAATCTGATTGTTGTCATCTTTACAACTGGACTAAATGTCTCATCATAATCAAGACCTTTTGTTTGTGCATAACCTTTAGCAACAAGCCTCGCTTTGTATCTTTCCACACTACCATCTGACTTGCACTTGACTTTGTATACCCATTTTGAACCAATTGCTTTCTTTCCACTTGGCAAGCAAACCAAATCCCAAGTGTCATTCTTCACAAGAGCATCCATCTCATCATCCATAGCTGACTCCCATTCTGATTTTCCAAATGCCTCTTGAAAACATGTAGGCTCTTTATGTTGCACACGTGAAACCATGTATGCATAATGTGTACGCATGTAACCGTTGTATGTCAATCTATCAACTGGATAACGCACCCTCTCTGATCTTCTCAACTGTGGTGCACTCTTCTCTTCAACTCTTGCATATGGGGATACATATTTCTCAATATGCTTACTGCCAGGTGTCCTCAAATGTGGTAAACCATGCTCTTCATCGAAGCTTTCATCTCCAGAACTCTCTTCAACCACTTTCTTCTTGCCTTTCTCGTCTTGCTTCTTATCTTGCAAACGACCGCTCCATGGGTTGACACTTCCTGTACTCTCCTCTGCCATATGTGGTCCTGAAATAGTTCTTGTTGATGGTCCTGGCTTATCAACAACATGACGCACATTCTCTTGCTCTTCATACTCATCTTCTATCATCACTGGCTTTGGTTTATACCATGGTTCATGCTCACAAAATCTGACATCTCTACTGACATAAACTTGTCTTGTCGTAGGATCATAGCACTTATAACCTTTCTTTTCAACTGGGTAGCCCAAGAATATACACTTCACTGCCTTTGGCTCCATCTTCTTTCTTGCTTCATTTGGCACATGAACATAGCAAACACATCCAAAAACTTTCATGTAGGAAACTGTTGGCTTGATCCCATAAAGTCTCTCATAAGGTGAAATTTCATGAATGGCAGTTGTTGGTGTTCGATTCATAATGTGTATTGCTGTATGAACTGCTTCAGCCCAATATGTTAATGGCATATTCATCTCATTCATCATGGCTCTTACAATCTCTGCTATGACTCTATTCTTTCTCTCAGCAACTCCATTTTGTTGTGGTGTGTATCTGCAAGTAATCTGTCTTCTTATGCCTTGTTCACGTAAGTAATCATCAAAATTGTGTGACATGTACTCTCCCCCTCCATCTGTACGTAGGCATTTAATTTGACAATCATTCTCTTTCTCAACCATAACTTTGAACTCCAAGAATACCTCAAATGCCTCTGACTTTGCCTTTAGAAAGTAAACCCATGTCATTCTGCTGTAATCATCCGTAAATGTGATAAAATATCGACAACCATTTGGTGTAGCATGATCACAAGGTCCCCAAATATCTGAATGAACAATTTCCAAAGGACTTTGGCTAATTCTCCCCCTCTTTGGAAATGGTAAACGAGATTGCTTTCCAAATTGACAAGCTTCACAAACATGATCAAAATTCAATCTGCCAAACTTTGGTAATCCACGTAAAATTTGATTTGATTGCATATGCTTTAGTCTTCTAAAATTGACATGACCAATCCTCTTATGCCATAACTCTGCCTAATTATCTTGAGTGGCTGATTTGTTTGCATACATATCACTGTGTAAACATGGATCTCTAGCTTCCAATGAGAACAAGCGACCTTTCTTTCTTCCATGTGCCAATATCTTGCCTGGTCTGCCTTTGTGAAACTCTTCTATGAAGTGGCCATAACGATTAAAATGGACTTGCAACCCTTGATCTGTCATCTGTCCAACTGATGCTAAATTCTTTGTGATTGAAGGCACATATAGAACATCTCCCAATGTGTTGTATGTCCCGTCTTTTTCTAGCAATGAAACTGAACCAACATGCGTAATCCGATGCATAGTATCATCACCTGTAGCGACAAACTCATCCTATTCTAATTTCTCTTTTCTGTCAAACCATTCACCATGTTATTTCATATGATTTGTGGCACCACTATCTAAATACCAATCATCTGTATGATGTGGCTCCACCATGCTTCCAACAACATGCTCCATAGGAAATAAATATCCACTCGATCTTTTGTCATATATATTTTGATCATGAGGATTGTATCCAACAAAGTTTCCTCCATGTCTGCCATAACCTCGGCCTCTTCCACCACGATCACGATTTTGATTTAGCCTTGTGTAACATTCTCTTTCAAAGTGACCATAAATGCCACATCTGTTACAATATCCATCTCTTTGAGGATGTATAAATCGTCCACCTGCACGTCCACGAGTTCGGGCTCTCCCCCTGCCTCTTTGGCTATAATCATTGTAACTTTGACTTTGTTGGTTTTGCCATTGACCTCTTCCAGCATTGTTTCCACGACCATAGTTTCCTCTTCCACCTCTATTGTTTCCACGACCTCTAGAGTAAAAAACCTGATCTCTCGAATTGTTATTTGATGTAGAAGGACCTGACTTGCCTAACTTCACCTCTTCTTGCAAACAAAGGTTTACTAACTCTTCAAAATCAGGCATGTGTCCTCGAACAAATATAGATGTATCCAATGACTTGTATTCCGGTCCCAAACGATTCAATGTCACTGAAACTAAGTCATCATCTGGAACTTCAACATTAATGCTCGCAAGATCTTCCTGTATTTGCTTTATCACTGTCACATAATCTGATATGGATCTATTTTCTCGCCATACACAATGTAACCTTTGCTTCAAGTGAACTTTTTGTGGTTCTGTATTGAAGCTGTTCATTCTTGCTAGTATCTCCCATGCTTCCTTTGGAGATTGAGCCTTCTTCACATGTGGTATAAAGAAGTCACTAATGCATAGTGAAATCCAATGCATCACTTTCGTTGAATTCTCGATCCACTTCTTGTAAGCTTCTACTCCTGCTTGCCATGTTTTATGTGCTTCAACATTCTCTCTATTTGGTTCCAAACCAACCTCGGGACACTCTTGTTCACCTGTAATATAATCCCATAAACCTTTGCCCATGATAAAGTTCTCCATCCTGTAATACCATATGTTGTAGTTCTCTCTGGTTAGCTTCTCTCCAACAATCTGTGTGACTTGAGTTGAACTTTTTGCCATCTTCACTCTCTCAATTTCTTCCAAAGGATTTTGACAAAATTTCGGCAGAGTTTCGTTTGTATTTGGACAATATCTCAAGTGACAATCTCAACCAAAGTGCTCATAAACACTGACAGAAAATCTCTCACTGCCAAGGGAAAATCCACTGACTCACTTTGCCACAGACTGACTCAATACTATGCATAAATACTCTAAAACAATGTCCACATGGACTTGTATGCAAATGCAATCCATACGCTGTCGTGTACCATATATCCATACATCCACCTTCTTCCCATAGTCGTAAACGACATATGAGGTCTTTCGCGGGGCCAGTCGGGGGTTCGCTCCAGTACCTAATCCACCTTGCCAAGGTACCAAAGCTCCCAAGGCAAGGCTTCAAAAAACCTCACTCGACCCTCACAAAGGCTGCAGTTTTCCAAAATACATTGACCGCATATCCATACATAACCACAAAGTACTCAATCTGACAATATAACCGCCTCAACTTCTTCCCACAACCTTTCTTACATAGGCGGCTGTCCATAATGGACCCACAACAACAAAACATAATCTTCGATAACACAATATCATGATGCAAAAGCTTTATGTCGCTCTCCAAAACCTGTGTAAATGCTGAATTCTTCACCTGTAACCTTTAAATCTATTGTCGAGTGCAAAACTAGAAATCTTCTATACTTGTGTCAGCTGGCTGTTTGCTGCAGAAAATTGTAGATTTTTGCAAATCTGAGTATTCCAATGCGTTCGGAATGCCCAAAAACATAAAGATAGACTCCTGGATCACTGTATTCCGAGTTCAGGTGAGGGAGTTATGACCAAAAAAACCTCTCTTTTTTGTTGTTTTCCAGAGCTGCGGAAACTTGTGTATTGATTGTAGCTCCTTAAACTGAGCTGTGATACCACTTTGTAGAGTGCGCAGGTGATGGAGAAGGTAGGAAATAAGGCTATGCACACACACCAATACACATCGAGACACACACACACACAATCGTTACCCTGCAGAGCAGCCATTCAACGTGCTGCTCTCCTCTCTTCTTTTTTAACTATTATCCAAAATATATTTACAACATAGTATAGTCACTGTCCAGCCGCCCATAGCACAATGGACATATTCTTCAACATCATATTCTTTAACAGTCTACACAACGAAGGACGGCTCACAGTTCTTAGAGGCGTGTCACATACGACACGGGGCACCTACACACAGACTGTAGGCAACATCCACTACTTCATCAGGTAGCTTGTGTTTGCTGCTTGATATTCCAGATTTCATCCTGACATTGCAGGTACTTCCACATGGGATGTATTGTCAGAGATGATGTATGTCTGTTGAGGGTTTTCTGGCTATGAGTCACACAGCAAACAACCGTCGCACCGGTTACAGCATACAATGGGAAATTTGTGGATGTATGATTTTGTGGAAAGTCTATGTACTGTCAGATTTACTGCAGCCTTTGTTGAGGGTCGAGTGAGGTTTTATTGAGCTGGGGGATTCACGAATGTTGAGATCCTTTCGGTGATACAGGTCTTGGAGCGATCCCTCGAGCACCCTTAGATAGGCAGCTAGGATGTATTGACTGTGAGTTAGACAGTTGGGATTGCATCTTTGCTTTACTGCCGTTGAGGCATTTTCACAGTCTATGCTTATAGGACAGTGACAAAACAGTGAGAGACAGTACAGGTGCAGGACAGGTTTACCCACAGCTTACAGTGTTAGAGAGACAGTGGTTTTTTGAGTTGTTTTTGGTCTGTTTTTGAGTACACTAGAGCCATTTTACAAAGGAGACTCTGCCAAAATTTCTGCAAAATGTGAAGCTTTCTTGGTTAATTTGACAGGTAGATATTGGTTCGAGAATAGTTCAGAGGTCACTTTACAGGGGAAACTCTGTCGAATTTTTCCCAAGAAAGTAAACTATTGTGAAGCGTAGCTATGGCTGGATCATAGGACACTGCTCATTACAATATCAAGAAGCTGGATGGAACCAATTTCCCATTGTGGAAGAAGCAGATTTGGCAAGTGTTGGTACAAAAGAAGCAGATAAAACCTATAAAGATCAAGGGGATAAAACCAGAAGATATGGACAAAGATGAATGGAGCGAAATGGATGAATTGGCACTTTCTACCATTATGCTGACTTTGGCAGAAAGCGTTTACTTCAATGTAGCAGACGACATGTCGGCTTATCAAGCATGGACAAAGCTGAGTGATCTTTATGAGAAGTAGAGAACAGCTTCACAGGTATACTGGCTTAAGAAGCTTGTTGACTTGAAGATGAAAGAAGAGACACCTATGTCCAATCAACTGAATGAATTCAACACCATCTACAGTCAGTTGTTAGCTCAAGGTGTCAAGTTTGATGAACCTATTAGAGCTATGTTCCTGTTAATCACATTGCCGGAAAGTTGGGACACTTTTCGCACAGCTTTGAGTAATTCTGCACCCCCATATGGTTTGACCATAGAAGGTGTAGAAGGCAGTCTGCTTACTGAAGAAACCAACAGAAAGACAATGGACAAAGGCAAAGGAACAACCTTAGTTGTCAAGGGAAGGACCAAAGAAAAGTACAAAGGTGGAAAGAGGAATTAGTCTCATAGCAAGATCCGCAGTGCTAAAGGCAAGAGTGACATAGAATGCTACCATTGTGGCAAGAAGGGTCACATGAAAAGAAACTACAGAAAATGGAAAGCAGAAAAAGGCAAAGAGAAATCTGAAGACCATGGTGAGAAGAACAAGTCCTCAGTGAAGATTCAAGAAATAAATGTGACAAACACTGTTGCAGAGGATGACAGTCTAGTGTCAGGAGACATCTACTTCTTGAAGAATACAATGGACTCAGCTCTTCTTACAGCATCTGATGGAAATGCACTAAGTGACTGGATTATAGACTCAGGGGCATCACTTCATGTGTCTCCAAAAAAGGAGTGGTTTACCTCTTATGTGACCACTAAAGATAATGTTCGGCTAGGCAATGGGCAGACATGTGAGATCTTAGGTGTTGGAGATGTTCAATTGAAGTTTCAGAATGGCTCTTCTTTCACGTTGAAGAGTGTGAGACATGTTCCCGCAATTACAAAGAGCTTGATCAGCACAGGTTTACTTGATGATGTTGGCTACATCACCACTTTTGGACAGAACATGTGGAAGATATCCAAGGGTTCTATGACAGTAGCACATGGAGTAATGTCTGGAGGACTTTACATGATTTATGTATCAAATGTCTCTAAAAATGTAATCAATGTAACAGAGCAGCCAAACGTTTCTTTGTGGCATAGCCGGTTAGGACATATGTCCAAGAAGGGAATGGAAATCTTGTCTCGTTTTGGTTATTTTCCTGGATTTTCATTTAATGATTTTGAATTCTGTGAACATTGTCTGTATGGTAAGCAAACACAGCAGCCACATAAGCATAGAAGCAATAGAAGAGATACACAGTTGGCACTTGTTCATAGTGATTTGTGTGGACCTATGCCTAACCTATCTCTAGGGGGAGCTTCTTACTTTATGACATTTATAGATGATTACTCGAGGAAAGTATGGATTTACTTTCCATACTTTCTCAAGCACAAGGATAAAGCCTTTAGTGTTTTCAAAACGTTTGTGACACTTGTGGAGAATCAGAGTGGCAAGAAGCTTAAATGCTTACGCACTGACAATGGTGGAGAGTATGTTTCAAAGGCCTTTCAGGACTTTTGTGAGTCAAAAGGTATAAAACGTGAACTTACTGCTCCTTACAATCCTCCTCAACATGGTGTTGCTGAGAGGATGAATAGGACCATACAAGAGAAGGTCAGAAGTATGTTGTCTAATGCACAACTGCCAAATGGGTTTTGGGCTGAAGCTATATCAACAGCTGTTCATCTTATAAATAGATCTCCTAGCAAGGTTTTGCAGAAGGATTCAGTGGTGGCAGAGATGGTATGGTCATACAAAATGCCCTCATACAAGCATCTCAGAGTCTTTGGCTGTGAGGAATATACTCATGTTCCAAAGGAATTAAGGAACAAACTTGAGCCAAAGAGTAGAAAGTGCATCTTTCTAGGCTATGGTAATTCTGGTGAGATGGGGTACAGACTTTGGGATCCCGAATCCAGAACGGTTGTCCGCAGCAACGATGTTCACATTAATGAATCCAAATATCATTCTAAACCAGAGAGGGTTGAGGAGATTAGAAGAGTTGTCTTCCAAGAAGATGGAGCTGCACGTGCAAGACAAAATGTCAGGGCTCAAGAGGAGCAAGGACAGGATAGATTGGAACCACAGGTTGTGGCTGAGCCTGAGCCACCGATTGTGCGTAGATCTGGACGTATCACGCGACCTCCTGATAGGTTTGTTCCATCTATGAACTATGTCATGTTGACTGATTGCAATGAGCCTTCATGTTACAAGGAAGCAGTGCAAATGAAGGACTCCGGGAATTGGCAATTGGCCATGCAGTCAGAGATGACAGCTCTGCATAAAAACCAGACATGGAAGCTAGTTAAATTACCACAGGGCAAAAAGGCTCTACCTTGTAAATGGGTTTACAGGTATAAGATCACCGCTCATGATAGTCAGCCAAAGTACAAAGCAAGGCTTGTTGCCAAGGGCTTTAAGCAAGAACAAGGCATTGACTTTGATGAAGTCTTCTCTCCGGTGGTCAAGATAACTACATTGAGATGCTTTCTTGCATTGGTTGCCATAGTAGATTTGGTGTTGCACCAAATGGATGTCAAGACAGCGTTCTTGCATGGTGATTTAGATGTGGAAATTTACATGCAGCAACCAGAAGGGTTTCTTGAGAAAGGCAAGGAAGATTTGGTATGCCAATTGTTAAAGAGTCTTTATGGCTTAAAACAATCACCGAGGGCATGGTACCATAAGTTCCACAAGTTTATGCTTTCTCAAGGCTACAAACGTAGTGAGTTCGATCACTGTCTATATACAAAGAAGGCTAAGGATGGCAATTGGCTGATCCTTATTTTGTATGTGGATGACATGTTGATTGCTGGTGATGCATGGTTTTTAGGACCCCTTCTGAAGATGCAATAAAGGCACAGTCAGTTGTTGGGGAGATGAGGATACTCTAGTCCAAGGGATCTCGAAAGAGAAGAAAAATCTACTTCACAAGCACCAAAGAGTAAAAAGTGCCATGGACAGAAGATACGTGGGAACGAGCTCTTATGCATGCCTACAACCTATATCTTACAGAATAGCCCATTCTAGGTGTGAATTTCTAGTGAAATTTACACGAGGATGTTCGAGTGGACTCACAGCACAGCATACTCCGTTTTCACTTTTTTACCGACAGTAAATATTTTTTACCTACAGTAAATATTTTTCACCTACATGGTAAATACAAATCACTTTTTACCTACAGTAACTTTTTTTACCCATGGTAAATATTTTTTACTGCACCATAAGTATTTGATAGGTAACAGTTCACTGTTACTAGAAGCAGTGACTGGGCATCAACAATGCAGTTACAGGAGGAGAAAAGGGGAAAATCTTACGGTAAAGGTGAGTCAACAGGGATAAAGACTTTTGAGTTGAAAAGAGACATGCTGATTTTTTCAAAGAACACATGTCAAAAGAAGCCATGGTTGAGGATTTTTTGAGAATTTGATATTCAGGAGGACCCAGCTGCCACCTCCCCCCCGCAGGTCCCCCCCTGACATGTGCAGAACCTCCAGTTTCAACAGCCACCTCACCTGCTCTTAAATGCTGGTCAAGGCCTTATCCCCATGTGTCACAATCAGAAAAATCAGCATTTACCCTCCCTTCTCACATCACTCTAGAGAATATCTTGATGGTGACATATCAGGTGACCTCAATCTGTTGACCAGCCTAAGCAAAAAGTAACCCCAATCAGCGGATTTAAGCATGTTTATCCCTAATCCTAAACCCTCTCAGAAACCTATATAAGGAGGCCTTCTCTCACTCAAAACCAACACTTCACCCACTTCACCAAGCAACGAAGCTATGACGACATTGCTCATAACGAGGAGCTAGGGATGGAGCTCTACTCTCTCTCCCTCTCTCTCTCTCTCTCCCTCTAGTATGCTACATTACTAGCCCTAAAACCTAAATAAGGAGTCTTCTCTCATGCTCCATGGCCACCATCCTCGCCATCATTCTCTAAGGTATTGATGTGTTGCTAGTAGGATCGTACCTACTTGCTGGGTTGATTGTTTTTTGACAAGGGATTATGACATCCTTGGCTTGCTTCTCTATATCCTTGTTATATATGATCAGATGCCGTTGTATTGTTAAGCTGATGTCTTGTGTATATATATGCTACATAAGGTCCCTAAGCTTCGTTTTTATGTGTTTTGCCATATGTTTTGATGCCATCATAATGCCAGAAGTCTCACTTGCCTATGTGCACTATGTGTGAGGTCCCTAAACCTCTTAATTTAGGGTGGTGCCCCCTTTGTTTTGTTCTTTGCTTGTTTGCATGAGGCGTGGTTTGTGGAGTGTGCACGAGTACAGAGGCCACCCGATTTCACTGCTCTTTTTCCCGCTGACATTTTGGTGCCCCCACTGAGGAGGGCTACACAGACCTTCAATCCACAAGCAATGAAGATGTGCAATCTACAACATGGACGAATGGCGTGAGGAGTTTGCAGATTGGAGAACAGAAGAGGAGGAGGCTTTAGAGGCCTTAAAAGCTTTCATCGAGGTCTTGTTACCAGGTTGCAGTGTCATTGAAATTCAAGAAGTAAGTTCTTCTACATGCCTTGTTCGTGATCGTCGCCAACGAAGGAGAGTAAGAAGAAGAGCTTGATATACCTCTCCTCTCAACCTATGAGTGATCCAGAAACCTCCAACGCACACGAGCTTGAAATATTCTACATCAACATACACGAAGGTACTGTGACACACATTAAGGGAAGAGAAAGCATCACCAGACCTCTCTTTCCTGAGGAGCCGACTAAGAGGAGGAAGATCACCTCTACACCTAAGTGGCCCAAGGCCGCAGCGCGTGCTCAAGCGTAAGGTAACATTTGGCTTAATCTCATTAATAAGGGATTACATGACCACTACAGGCAAGAAAAAGGCTAGTGAGCAACCAACGTCAACCTCCAACTTGCAACCACGACTCTCACCCCTAAATCCTCCTGAAGCAAAGAGGCAAAGGCTTGCCTACAAGATTGCTGCCCGTCTGCGAGTGCTCCCAGTGCACTTTGTGAATCCAGACACCACCAATCCCAAGCCAACCTCCTGTCCGCGTGAAGATCACTTTGGATATTGTCCAAAGTGCTTTGGAGACCGGGTGAAAAGCCTCCCTGCCCTACCTTTGCTGCTAATTTTCAAGAAGTTATCTCAATCTAAGGAAACTATCTTAGTTGATGATGTGTTGCACATTAATGGTGTCACTTTCATTCGTCATGCTGATTATGGTAATAGCTAGCATCCAATTGTTGCTTGCTAAAAGGCTCAGCATTGTACAAAGTGTTGCCATCACGCCTTATGTCTTCACAGATGCATCAGGAAGAGTCGAAGTGATCCGAGGTGCTGACCTTCTGTGGCTGATCAGGCTCATTGGTCCCAAGGTGGTGCAACTAAGCTAGGCTCTTGTGTGTAAGTATGGATGCCAATAATGAGAATGATGATCCCCGCATGTTCCCTTTCCATTTTGTGCATCATATCCGTGTGAATATTTGTATTGATAGAAAAATCTTTTATCAGCAAAGAATAGCCCTGTTGTTTGGAGCCGAGAGACTTGGGGAAATCTTGCGCTCTCCTCATCCTGTCATTCTACCCTTACTAGACTATTACCATTCCTTTGATGTGTCGATCTTCATCCTATTTTGAGCTAAGTTGTGCTAAAGCTCCAAATTGTAATTACCATACTCTATTTTAAAATAAATTGGAGCTGTTTGTGTAATTGTTTACCCTCTCACTTATGGCCTTCCCTAATTTTTATGGTAAGCCTGGGGAGGTTGCTCCAGACTTTTTGGATAATTTGGAAATGGCCTTTCTGGTATCGGGAAGGGATGACGAAGCTACTAAGTTAAGGGCCTTTCCTTTGGTCTTGAGGGAAGGTGCAAAATTATGGTATCAAACTTTGGCACCTGAAGAAAGAAGAGACTGGGAGTCCTTAAAGATGGCCTTCATCGAAGAATTTCGCCACCATGAGCCTCTAGAGGAGATATGGAGACAGCTCTTAGAGCTACGCCAAACATCACCCAATGACTATAGAAGCTATGAAGGAAAGTTTTCCAACCTGTGGGAGAAATGGTGTGCATCACTAGATGAAGGAGAAAGGGCGCCAGAATGCCTAAAGAAGGACTATTTCCTGGCAGGGCTTTACCCCATCCTTCGAGAAAAGGTAAAAGGTAAATTCCCAGATACCTTTGATAAAGCTATGACTTATGCAAGGGAGAAGGATAGGAAGTTAAAATTCCAAGCTCAACTACAAGGGGGAATGGAGCCTCCACCGCTAGCTCAACCTACGGCAAGGGTAGTAGCAGGGACAGGAGCAACAGACCAAGAGTCCTCTCAACAAGAATTACTTCAACAAATCACCAATCAACTAGAGAGCCTGTCCATCAATCTGGTTCAAGGTGTAAGGGATCCCCAACCAGGAAATGAACGAAATAGACAAGAAGTACAAAGGCAAGCACGTGAGTACATTTGCTACAACTGTGGAGAGGTAGGTCACGGCATGTATTATTGCCCCCATCCACAACGCTATCAAGGAAATGGTAATCAAAGACGGCCTCCTTGCCAGCAAGTCACTCCTCCTCGAGCTAGGCCACTAAATGGACAAAATGCACACGTGGCTCCACCAATCCAAATATTGAGACCCCCTCCTCCACCACCACAAGCACTAGCAGAGATCCCTCCACTACCATCGGGAGGGGAGGACAGGGCTGTCTCTGTCATAAGTCTTGACAATGGTAAGGATAAAGGGAAAGAAAAAATGGAGGAAGCTGTTGCCATGCCAATAAAGAGAGTTAGGAGACAAAGAACTGATGAAATGGAAGCTTCAGAGCCGGATAAAGGGAATGAGGGTTCCTCCCAAGTGATAGGAGACAAGAAAAGGAAGAGTAGGTCAAGGAGGCACATAGGAGTAGAAGACTTTCCACTTGGGGTAGGATCCATACCTTACGATCTGGTAGCAGATGTGAGTAAGCAAGGACCAAAGATTTCATGGCAGCAACTCCTCCACCTTTCCCCAAAGATGCGTAGAACCTGGTCTAAGATGGTCAGCACCAGGAGGGCTAAGGCAAAGTCAGTTGGGTCTATTAGTGCAAGAGGCATGAAGGATATCGTGCCAGTCATTGATGCAGAGATTAAGAGTCAGCGAGTCTCCAATGTGTACGTAGATGGTGGAGCCGAGATTTGTGTTATGACAGAGAAATTAATGCACAGGTTGGGTTTGGAAGTAAACGAGCAAACTTCCTTACAAGCTAAGATGGCAAATAATGTAAGGGTGGCTTGTGTGGGAAAGGTTAATGGAGTGAAGGTTTCAGCTTTTGGTGTGGCAATCTCAATTGATGCTTATGTGATCCCAACTAAGGGGGAGGGCTATCTGCTAATCCTTGGAAGACCTTGGCTTATGGCTATGAAAGCTAGGCAAGATTGGGAGACAGGTTCCCTTGAGTTGCGACCAAATCATAAGGTAGGTGGCAAGCAACAAAAAATTGTGTATGACATGAAGCAGGGTAGACAACAAGACCTAGAGATGGAGACTTCTATGGATGAATGGAGCACAAGCAGTTGCTCTTCATCTGAGGATGAGTCATCTAAGGAGGATGCTAGCTCTTTGGAAGTCATGGGTATAATACTGCGAAACCCAGAAGGAGAAGGTGGTCAAGACTCTCTAAACAAGGAAGAAGCCACAGGCTTAGAGGAGATGCTAGCTAAGGACATACTAGAAGAAGAGAGAGAACCCTATTTGTAGGTACTAAAGAAGCATGCTGGCCTCTTTATAACTGATTACGAGCACATTAAAGGAGTGACGGTAACCCAACACCATATCCAATTAAAGGAAGGTGCCAAACCAGTGGTGCAAAGGCTAAGGAGATTAGGGCTAGTGCAACAAGATGCACTCTTAAAAGAAGTAAAAAGATTACTCAAGGCAGGATTTATCTACCCAGTGGAAGCTTCTGAGTGGGTGTCTCCAGTTGTGGTAGCACCAAAGAAAAATGGGAAGTGGAGGGTATGTGTGGATTACAAGCCTCTAAACGCAACCACAAAAAGGGACCATATTCCTTTGCCTTTTCAAGATGAAATACTAAATGAAGTGGCTGGTCATGAAAGGTACACAGTGTGTGATGGGTACTCAGGCTACTTCCAAATCAGAATTGCAGATGAAGACCAAAGAAAGACTACCTTCATAACACCTTGGGGGTGTTTTGCTTATAGAGTTATGCCTTTTGGTTTAACTAATGCCCCAGCTACTTTCCAGAGGTTTATGAACTTGGTGTTTCAACCTTACTTTGGTAAGTCCATACGAGTCTTCATTGATGATTTTTGCATTTACAGCTCTAGGGAAGTACATTTGTCCAAGGTTGATGAAGGTTTCACCCGTCTGGCCCAATTGGGTGGGCAATTGAATAAAGACAAGTGCCACATAGGTGAGAGCAAGGTCACTCTACTAGGCCATGTTGTGTCTCAAGATGGTATTGAGGCTGACCCTGAAAAGGTAAAGACATTGTTAGCTTTACCTACTCCTTCAAACGTGAAGCAACTAGTCTCCTTCATTCAAAAGGTTCGCTACATGGGACGATTCATACATCTCCTTTCTCAGGCAATCTATCCTTTGCAGCAGCTCACTAAACACACTACATTGACATGGAGTGAGGAGGGTGAAAGGTGCTTTCAAGAAGTTAAAACCATTTTGAGCTCATTGCCTGTCGTCCTACAACCCACAAGGGGTGAATTATTCTATGTAAATCCTAGTGTAGGTCCAGAAGCTCTAGGAGCTGTCTTGATGCAAAAAGACCCAAAGACATCTCTCATGAGACCGGTCTACTTCTCTAGTAGAGTGATGACAGCTGCTGAAAAGGGTTTCAGCGCAACTGAGCAATTGGTGCTAGCTCTTAAGTTTGCAGTGGAGAAGTTTCAGGCTTACTTACTTCCGAGACAATTTGTGGTGATCGCAACTGAGGAGGTTTTTCCATATGCCCTACAACACATGGAATTGTCTCAAAGAATAGCAAAGTGGGTGGTGCAGCTTCAAGAGTTTGACTACACACTACAGGTAGAGGATTCCACACGTGCTTGTTTGGCAGATGTCCTCACACAAAGGTGTTATGAGAAGGCCAAGAAAGAGGCACCTAGTAAGGTACCGCCTATCCCGGAGCCTGAAGTTCTACTGGGAGCACACAGTCTGTATTTTGATGGGGCTTACAAGAGGACCAAAGACAAGGCATCAGCAGGCATAGTAATATTAGGTCCAGAGAAGGAGAAGATCTTTGCAAAAGGGTTTCATCTAAAAGAGGTTTATTCTAACAATGAGGCAGAGTACCATGCCCTTGTTTTAGGGTTGCAATGTTGTCTTTCTCAGGGCATCACAAAGCTAAATGTTTTTGGTGACTCCATGTTGATTGTTAAGCAAATGGTTGGTGTATGGGCCTGTAAAAATGACAAATTGTCTGTTAAGATGAGGGAAGCAAAGGCCTTGTTGAAGGGTTTTAAAGAAGTTCGAGTGCACTTTGTACCTAGAGATCAAAATCGAGAAGCAGATGCCTTAGCAGGTGAAGAACTACAAACTCTCATAGTAGGTGCTATCCTTGTGAAAAGTCCTTTATACCAGGGAAAGGAGGAGCTGCATGATTTACTTTACTTTCTTGAGCATTGTGAAGCACCCTCTGGTATGAGTAAAAGTGAACGTAGGTGGTTGGCAAAAAAGGCTACCAGCTATAGCTTAGTGAATGAGGACTTGTATTGTAGAGGGAAAGATGCTGTCTTAAGGAGAGTTCCTGCATCCCAAGAGATAAAGGATATTTTGTTTAGTTGTCATGAAGGTGTGTGTGGTGGCCACTTTGCACAAGAGATTACTAGCAGAAAGATTTTACAAGCAGGGTTCACGTGGCCAAGCCTCCATCGAGATGTACAACATTGGTGCCGCACATGTGAGGTTTGCCAAAAAGCTGGACCAAGGCGTCTTACCCATGAAAATCAGCATCCAATCAAAACCTATGGGCCATTTGAAAAATGGGGGATAGATGCAATAGGGCCACTACCTTGCACTCAATCAGGGAAGGAATACATCATTATGGGGGTGGAGTACATGACCAGATGGGCAGAAGCTCGTCCCACAAAGTGCATCACATCCAAGGACGTGAGTGATTTCATTTTTGAATGCATTTGTTGCCGTTTTGGCACACCTTTGGAGATTCTCTCGGATAGGGGACCGGGATTTTGAGCTGATTTAGTCGGGCAATTGATGAGCAAGTTAAAAATCAAGCACAGGCACTCTACACCATACTACCCTCAGTGCAATGGTCTTGTGGAAAAGGTAAATGGTCTTATATGTAAAATCATCACTAAGCAAGTGCATTTACATCCTAAGGCATGGGACAAACACCTAGATGCAGCACTTTGGGCCTACAGAACATCCTTTAAAACATCCTTGGGGTATACACCTTTTCACTTGGTTTACGGGCAAGAGGCACTATTGCCTATAGAAGTGGAGCTAGCGAGCCTCCGAGTTCTAAAAGCACATCAAGAGGATAATCAAGAGAAGCAGGTGGAAGGAAGAATCATCGATTTGGAGACGTTAGGGCTAGATCGAGAGTCAGCAGTGAAGTACTATGCAGCCCAGGCAGAGAAGAAACGAAAGAAGTTCAATCGCAACCTTGTCAAGAAAGATATCAAGGAAGGTTCTTTAGTGCTCAGATACGACAATCACTTTGATCGCAGGAAGGATGGTAAGTTCTTGCTTAAGTGGGAAGGCCCTTTTGTAGTGATACAGAGGCTCTCAAATGGTAGTTACCAACTAGGTGACCTAGATGGTAAGGTACATCAGACCCTGGTAAATGGTTGGCGATTGAAGGCCTACCAATGTCGTCTTTCACAACCATATGCTGGTGAAATCAATGCTAAGGATGGTTCAGAGGAGAGCTCATCATATTCGAGCTCCAACTAAGGTAACAATCATGTACATAGTCGTTTCAAAAAGAAAAAAAAAAGGAAAAAAAAAGAGAAGAAAAAAAGAAAAAAAGAGAATGCTACCAGTGAAAGCGGATATTGACAATGGATGGGGTATGGCTTTCAAGGGTCTAGGAGACCAGTTGTTAGTCATGGATGGATACAATTATTCATCAGAAAGGACTAAACAGGGTGCATCAGCCAAGAAAGCAGTAACATGGCAAATTCAATTGGTACCAGGTGGGTAAGTATTCAAGAGAACCCTATTGTAGCACAACCTACAGCTAGAGGCATCAAATACCTCTAGCTTAAGGGGGAGGGCTATATGATGCATGGTTTTTAGGACCCCTTCTGAAGATGCAATAAAGGCACAGTCAATTGTTGGGGAGATGAGGATACTCTAGTCCAAGGGATCTCGAAAGAGAAGAAAAATCTACTTCACAAGCACCAAAGAGTAAAAAGTGCCATGGACAGAAGATACGTGGGAACGAGCTCTTATGCATGCCTACAACCTATATCTTACAAAATAGCCCATTCTAGGTGTGAATTTCTAGTGAAATTTACACGAGGATGTTCGAGTGGACTCACAGCACAGCATACTCCATTTTCACTTTTTTACCGACAGTAAATATTTTTTACCTACAGTAAATATTTTTCACCTACATGGTAAATACAAATCACTTTTTACCTACAGTAACTTTTTTTACCCATGGTAAATATTTTTTACTGCACCATAAGTATTTGATAGGTAACAGTTCACTGTTACTAGAAGCAGTGATTGGGCATCAACAATGCAGTTATAGGAGGAGAAAAGGGGAAAATCTTATGGTAAAGGTGAGTCAACAGGGATAAAGACTTTTGAGTTGAAAAGAGACATGCTAATTTTTTCAAAGAACACATGTCAAAAGAAGCCATGGTTGAGGATTTTTTGAGAATTTGATATTCAGGAGGACCCAGCTGCCACCTCCCCCCCGCAGGTCCCCCCCTGACATGTGCAAAACCTCCAGTTTCAACAGCCACCTCACCTGCTCTTAAATGCTGGTCAAGGCCTTATCCCCATGTGTCACAATCAAAAAAATCAGCATTTACCCTCCCCTCTCACATCACTCTAGAGAATATCTTGATGGTGACATATCAGGTGACCTCAATCTGTTGACCACCCTAAGCAAAAAGTAACCCCAATCAGCGGATTTAAGCATGTTTATCCCTAATCCTAAACCCTCTCAGAAACCTATATAAGGAGGCCTTCTCTCACTCAAAACCAACACTTCACCCACTTCACCAAGCAACGAAGCTATGACGACATTGCTCACAACGAGGAGCTAGTGATGGAGCTCTACTCTCTCTCCCTCTCTCTCTCTCCCTCTAGTATGCTACATTACTAGCCCTAAAACCTAAATAAGGAGTCTTCTCTCATGCTCCATGGCCACCATCCTCGCCATCATTCTCTAAGGTATTGATGTGTTGCTAGTAGGATCATACCTACTTGCTGGGTTGATTGTTTTTTGACAAGGGATTATGCCATCCTTGGCTTGCTTCTCTATATCCTTGTTATGTATGATCAGATGCCGTTGTATTGTTAAGCTGATGTCTTGTGTATATATATGCTACATAAGGTCCCTAAGCTTCGTTTCTATGTGTTTTGCCATATGTTTTGATGCCATCATAATGCCAGAAGTCTCACTTGCCTATGTGCACTATGTGTGAGGTCCCTAAACCTCTTAATTTAGCGTGGTGCCCCCTTTGTTTTGTTCTTTGCTTGTTTGCATGAGCATTTGCGTCTGCAGTGGGTAGTTTGATGTATGCAATGATTGCTACTCACCCAGACATTGCATTTGCAGTGGGAGTAGTAAGTCGATACATGTCAAACCCACGGAAGAAACATTGGGAGGCAGTGAAAGGAATATTGAGATACCTGAAAGCTACAAAGAGTATGCGTATATGCTATGGGAGTCAGGAGCTAAGTGTAAAGTGTTTTAGAGACTCAAATTATGCAGGTGACTTAGACAACCGAAGGTCTACGTCAGGGTATGTCTTTACATTGGCTGGTGGAGCAGTATCATGGCATTCTAGATACAAGATTGTGTTACTCAGTCTACTACAGAGGCTGAATATGTTGCAACATCAGAGGCATGCAAAGAATCAATTTGTCTTAATCGACTAGTAATAGATTTGGGAATCAAAGAAGAGATGCATGTGTTATATTGTGATAGTCAAAGTGCTATACAATTGGCTCGTAATCCAGTTTATCACTCAAAGACAAAGCATGTGGATGTGAAGTATCATTTCATCAGGGAAATGCTCGAGGATAAGCAACTTCAGCTTGTCAAAGTTCACACCACAGAAAATCCTGCTGATCTACTTACAAAAGGACTTCCCTCAGAGAGCTTTGCGTATTTTCGTAAGCAATTAGGTGTAGGGTAGTACATCACTTCTCTACATCTCTTGTATATTAGCTTGTATAGTAGCTTCTCTCACACTTAAAGTACCACATTGGACTTTAAGTGGGAGGTTGTTGGGGCTTAAAGCCCAATGTGGTCGCCCAGGTAAGTGGGAGGGCTGCCAGGTATGTCACATATTCTTTTGTTAAAACCTAATAAGAACTCACTATGCTCTCCACATTACAATAGCGCGAGTTCACCATATTGTCGTGCTCTTCTTCTCGCACTCTCTCTCGCGTCGCACTTCCGCTCGTACTCCTTCAGAGGGAAAAAATGCCCCGGTGGTCCTAATGTGTTCACACACATCACTACCACATGTATATGGTAACAAATCCCCCCTGGAGTGATGCGGTGAACGAGAGCTGGGACATGAGTAAAGGGAAGTGCCATGCCCTGAGGACATGATCAGTCCACAAAGGGGAGTAAGCCCAAAGCTTTGCAGAAAGCTTCAACCTTCTCACGAGACAATGCCTTTGTGAAAAGATCTGCAAGGTTGTCCTGTGTTGGCACATAAGCCAAGCCGATCTCTCCTGCTGAGAGACTCTCCCTACCATAGTGGTAATGCACCTCAATGTGCTTTGTGCGAGCATGAAAAACTGTCCTCGCAACTGCCAATGCGCTCTGACTGTCAGTGTAGATAGTGTTGGCAGTGTCCTGTCTAACACCCAAATCAGCCATAAGGAGTCTGAGCCAAACACACTCAACCGTAGCTGTGAAGACTGCCCTGTACTCAGCTTCACAACTCGAACTGGCGACAGTAGGTTGCTTCTTGCTCAACCATGATATACATGAACTGCCAAGCATGAAACAAAAACCACTTGTGGACACTCACGTGTCAAAACATCGAGACCAATCTGAGTCCGAAAAAGCATGTAAGTCTGGCAGCAATGATCCCCCCTTGGGATAAAACAAGCCAAGATCTAAAGTGCCACTAAGGTAGCGGAAAATCCTCTTGACAGCCTGCCAATGCTAAGACCCTGGGCTATGCATAAATCTGCTGGCCTGTGAGACTTCAAATTGAATATCTGGCCTCATGTTGCATACGTAAATGAGGCAGCCAACAACAGTTTGGTAAAAAGTGACATCAGCACTATCGCCAGCATCATGTAGACTCAACTTCAAACCTGTTTCCATGGGAGTGGAAAAAGGTTTGCAATCCTCAAGTCCAAACTTACATAGCAATGTCTCTATGTAACTTTTCTGACACAAGGCAATACCACCATCACACTGCTTAAATTGTATACCCAAGTAATGATGCAACAACCCCAAATCTTTCATCTTAAAAGTAGCATTCATAACAGCCTTAAATTCAGCAATATGTCTCTCATTTGGTCCAGTGATCAGCAAATCATCAACATAAAGAACCACAATGAGAAGTACATCACCCTCACGCTTTACATACAATGTGCTTTCTGTTGGACTGTTACAAAAGCCTTGTTTAACCAAATGAATTAACCTTGTTCATACCAAGCACGAGGAGATTGCTTCAACCCCTACAAATCCTTCTTACATTTGCACACTTTGTCCTCTTGTCCTTTTATGACAAAACCACATGGCTGCGTTACATAAACTTCCTCAAATATGTCACCACTCAAGAAAGCAGTAACAATGTCTGATTGATGTACATCCCAACCAAAATGAGCTGCCAATGCACATAGAAAACGCACAGTAGTCATACGACAAGTGGGAGCAAAAGTCTCTTCATAATCTATGCCTTTTTGTTGTGCATAACCCTTTGCAACAAGTCGAGCCTTATGGCGATCAATCTCACCATACGGCTTGCGTTTCAACTTGTAAACCCACTTCGTACCAATGGCCTTTTTGTCAGGAGGCAAATCACATAAAGTCCATGTGTCATTTTCTATAAGTGCATCATATTTTGATTGCATGGCAGCCATCCAATTTTTTGAATTCTGTGCTTCATCAAAAGACAGAGGCTCCTCAACATCATGTAAGCTAGACACAGCCAACGCATAACAATCTGATGCATAAGATGCATGGCGAGAGCCTGAACGAGTACGACTAGACAAAGGTGCATCCAGTTTACTGTCACGCAAAGTGTGCACTAGCCATTTTGGCATACCTCTAGCCTGCTCATTTTTAGCCCTTTCCTCATCAAGTACATCATGTACATCTGCATCAGTATAATAGGGTGATCTGTAACATTTTCAAAAACCCCCATAGGTTGTACATTTGCCTCATTGGAACTTACATTCGTATTTCCACCACTAAAAAGAGGCAACAAAGTGTCATAAATGTCCTGTGAGCTAGCATTACTGTCTCTAGTACATGACAGCAAGGGCTGAACAGAATCTTCCACAAACACTACATCCCGTGAAACCAGAATACATTTTGTTTGCGGATGATACAACCTATAACCTTTGCTTTCAGCACTATAACCAACAAAAATACATTTGACAGCCTTATCATCCAATTTTCTGCGCTGCACTTGTGGCACCAACGCATATGCCAAACAGCCAAAAACACGCATGTGCTCAATAGAAGGCTTTCTATCATGCCATGCTTCATATGGATTAATAGAGTGCAAAGCTTTCGTAGGACACCTGTTAAGTACATAAGTGGCACACATGATGGCCTCAAGCCAAAAAGAATGCGGCAAAGCTTGATTTTTGACCATACATCCTGCCATTTCCATCAGTGACCTATTTTTCCTCTCAGCAACACCATTTTGTTGAGGTGTATAAGGCACTGTACATTGGTGTTTTATTCCACGACTGGCCAGAAATGCATTAAATTCATGAGACATATACTCCCCCCCACGATCGGAACGGAGGGTGCCCATAGTACATTTCGAGATGTTTTCAGCCATAGCCAGAAATTATTTGAAGCACATAAAAACTTCGGACTTCGCTTTAAGTGAAGTACAAGTAATTGACCAAGGATGGAGTTTGCATGGGCCCACAAACATCACTATGCACAAGCTGCAACCTGCATGTGGCCCAAACTTAACCATCCTTTGGAAACTTAGAACGCTCCATCTTACCCAAAATACAGCCTTCACAAACATGTTTAATAGGTGTTTCAAGAGGCGGCAAAGAAGCAACCATATCAGATTTTTGCAAACGCAGCAAACTGGCAAAATTTAGATGACCAAAACGTGCATGCCAAAGTTTTGCATCTGAAATAGCCCTTGAATTTGCAACAGCATTTGAAAAGTTTTGTCCACACTTGTCATACAAAGTGAGCTTATACAGCCCACGGCACAAAAGCCCAGATGCAACAATTTCATCACCAAAACTGAGATCATGAACTGTACATCTGTCATCCACAAATTTGACTACAAGTCCAAGTCTAGCAAGTGCGGATACAGACAAGAGATTCTTCTTGATCCCAGGTACATAAAGTGCATCAACAAGTGTGAAGGAACTGCCATTAGCATCAGTGAGCACAATCTTTCCAACTCCCTGAACTGGATAAGAGGCATTGTTGGCACAAGTGACTCAATTCCCATGAGGGACAGACTCGAGAGAGGTAAACAATTCACGATGTGAGGTAATGTGCTTTGTAGCACCACTGTCGAAATACCACACACGCAGCAAACTGAGAAGCATGCATCATGGATAGCAAGACTGTAAGTGCACTCTGCATTAAAAGCCCAATCTACATCAACATCAGCATTACAGTCTCCTTTTACAGAAGACTCAACAATGGCTGCATTTGTAGTGGAACCAGCATTTGCAGTGGAACCACCCTCTTTCTTCTTAGCCTCTTTTGCCTTAAACTTAGGACACTGCTTGATCAAGTGATCATTAATTTTACAATAATGGCAACGCATCTTCTTTTTGCCCTTATCACCAGAATTTCTAGACGAATTGTTGCCAGCAGAAGCATTAGGAACAGAATTTTAGCCACTCGCAGCAGAACCATAAGAAGTGGCTGCATTACCACCCTTTCTTTGAGAAGCAATAAAAGCCTGTTCAACTACACGCTGCCTAGTCCTGTTTTTTCGTAAAGTGACTCTTGCAACAGCAATGTGCATAATGCATCAAACTTGACAACTTCTGGATTTCCTTGGGTCATAAGTCTCCAAGTACTAGCAAAAGTCTGGTAAGAATCTCGTAAGGCATCAAGAACAGTCTGCACAAGTGAACTATCTGAAATGACTTCACCTTCAGAAATAAGCTGCTCATTGATATCCTTGACACTAGCAAGGAAAGTGTCCATATGATCTTCCTCATGCATAATCTTCGACTCCAGCTCTTTACGCAGCAAAGCAATTTTAGCCTCATTGCGGCTTGCATAAAGACCTGCTAAAATATCCCAAGCCTGTTTCTCAAATTTTGCTGAACGGATGTGAGGAACAATGGTGCGCTTCACAGACAACGCAATCAATGCATGAGCCTACGCATCCTTAACATCCCAATGAGCTTGTTCTGCCATAGGCAAAACAACTCTAACAGCTGCAATCCGTGCAACAAGAACTGCAACATCCTCAACATCGCCTACATCCTCAGAACCAGGACGTACATTAATGCCCTGCACAATGTTCTAGACGCCCTTTGACACAAGAACATGTTGCATCATATAAGCCCACATAGGATAGTTGTCCCCTATGGAAAAGGCTCATCAAAAGGGATATCGAGTGAAGGAGATATCAAAAAATGCAGAATACAAGAGCTAGACTTCAGCAAGAGCTCAAGGAAGTCAACAAAATGATTGAGTCCAGTCCCAACAACAACAAAAGAACTTGCTCCCAAACAGATTACAGTGGGCTGGTTGAAGACAGGTAGATCGGGTCTTTTCTGCTTTAAAAAATTCTTTGCCACAGCGGGTGGAGGTTGCTGAGGCTATCACTGTAGCAATTCCACCAACACTTATCAAAAAATAGTTAGCCATGCAAGCTAAGCTAATGCTTGTATTTGGGTTCAATGGAAGAATCCCAAACAGGTTTGAGATGATTCAATGGCTTCAGGGCCCTCGAATTCTTGGTCATGGAGGAGCAGTTGAAAGTACTTTTACCTAGCTAAAGGTTTTTGATCAGTGAGATTCAAAAAGGCCTCCAATGTGGAAAAGATCCTTGACAAAGGGCCCCTAGTATTTTATAGGACTAGGGTTTGTGTGGTGCCTTGGGAGCCAATGTTTGACTCAGTTGAACCTCTACAAGGGTTTCATCCGGTCTGGGTTGAGTTTGTGGGACTGCCTAGCTGGCTGTGGGATAGTCTCAGAATGCTTGCTAGTCAACTGGGCACTCCCTTATTTATACCTAGCAAGAGAGGGTTTGGAAGAACCTCAAACAGGGTTTGTATAGGCTGGGATGTGTCTAAAACGCCACCTAAGAGCATGGTAATCAATGTCGAAGCTGGGCTTGTTATTGTTCCACTCAACTTTGGAGCATGTTTTGAATGCAACAATTTTGGACACTTCACCAAGGATTGCCCCTTGAATTCTAATGGTACTGCAGCTCTGGAAGCACAGGTTCCCAGTGAAATGGAAACCTGGATGGAAGGGCTGGAGAAGCAAGGAGGCAATAACAAAGGGGCAAATGCAGGGCAGGATAAAGAAGGTATGATGGATGTAAAAAGGCAGGAAAAGATTGGGGAGAAATCGATTCCCATACAATGATTGTCCGAAAGTGCATGCAATAATAATATGATCACTACTCCCGTTGCTACCCCGAAATTTATGACAGTGACAACGGTGACGGCTGTTCAAGTCCCTAGTCTGAAAAGAGCCAAAAGGGTGAAGGTAGTGGCAAGAGACTCCAAAGTGCTTCAAGTGGTGAGAACACTTGAGGTGCAAGGTTCTAATCCATCCTCCACCCCTTTGAAAGGAGGGGGGTTCACTGTCCCATTGCAAAATCCATTTGCAGCACTGCAAGAAAAGAAATCCCCTGACTTGAAACCCCCGGATTCTCCTGAGACCAAGGAGAGGGGGAGGGGAATGATTCGGATGATGTTGAAGAATTTGTTCCTCTCTCTCAATGAACCCATCATCAATGATGGAGTCTCTCACTATCCAATCTTGGAACATAAAGGGGTTGAAAACCCGTAAGAAGAGTACCCTATTCTGGGAGGAAATAAAAAAGGAGAAGGCAGTCAACTGGTGGGCCATCCAGGAACACCACTTAGATGCCCAGAGCAAGAGAAAGCAGGTGCTAGGAAAGAAAGTAGTATTCTATGGAGAAGGAAGTAACGGTTTCAGTGGCATCCTCAACATTGCGGACAGAGAATTGGAGCCGAAAGTGGTTCTAAACCACCCATCCAACAGAATCCTCGGGATTAGAATCAAATGGGAAGGACATCCCTTCACCATTGTGCATGTGTACGGCCCTTGCAATGCAGAAGAGAGAGCTAAAATATGGATGCATCTTAGAGATACTCCTATTGAAGGTGAGTGATTATTGCTTGGCGACTTCAATATGGTAGAAAAGAGAGGGATAGAACAGGATCCTCCAATATGTTGGCTTGCTCAGAAAGGTCTAAATGGCAAATTTTGTGCAAAAAGTGGGCGATGATCGACTTATGGGAAGCCGGCCCATGAAACAGCACTCCTGGTTTCACCTACACAAGCCTACAGTATGCCCGCACTGCCTCCAGGCTGGACAAATGCTATTGCTCACATCAAGCTGACTGGATACCGTCGTTGATGGAGATGAAGGTAGTCCCAACAAAAAGCCTTTCGAATCACATACCTCTGCATATACATTTTAAGAAGAATACAGGGGAGGAGCAGACCCCAAGAGTTGGAAAAAAACTATTAGTGACAGGCGCACACCTATTCAAAGACCCTCTATTCAGGAATCTAACCAAGAAATCAATGGGTAAGCTCAAAAAAGATGTCGACCTCAACAAACACAATGCGTGGGACCTCTTTGCTCGGAGCATCAAGAAAGCAATCAAAACATTGGGCCCCTGAATCAAGAAAGTTAGGGAGGAACACCTTCTGCATCTTACAGTGGAGGTACTTTTGCTTACCTCCAAAAAAGCCAATGGGCTTGCTAGTGAGGATGAGCACAAATGATGGCTTGAAGCCAAATCTAACCTTGCTAATGAGTAGCTAGAAGATATTAGAAAGGCAAGGCTTCCAGGGAGACTTTCCTGCAACCTGAAGCCTCTAGTCAAGCTCAGTTTTTTAGGGCTTTAAAAATCAAGAAGAGTCGGGGCCACGTCCGCTTGCTATATGATGAGAAAGGGACAGCAGTTCATAACCACGATGAGATGGTGGGTCTGATGTTGAGCTATCTTAATCAAATCATTGGATGGCTAGAGATCCAGTCCCAAGAAGTGGAAAGAAGCCAAAGGGACCTTACTTCAGAGTGTCAAGAAGAAGATTCCCCACTCAGAAGCTAATAGCTTGGAAAGGGCATTTTTCGAAGATGAATGTTCACTAGCATTGCAAACCCTTGGCAAGGAAAATCCCCGGGTTGGGATGGGATGACGGTAGAATTCTATAGAGAATTTTGGGATAATCTCAAGGTCCCAATCACAAGGTTGGCCAATAAAGCCATTATCGAAGGGACGTTGGAGATAAGTGTTAAGAGTGGGCTTATCAAACCCATCCCAAAACAGATCTATTGTTCTCAGCTGAAACATTGGCGCCCTATAACGATGATGTCGGTGGCCTACAAAATTATTGCTAAAGCAGTAGCCCTCAGACTAGTCCCCTTACTCACCAAGGTTATCTCTCCCCATCAACATGGGTTCATCAAAGGAAGGTCCATTTACGATAACATATTGGCAGCAATGGTGGGCATCGAACACGCAACTGTCACAAAGCAAAAGTGCATTCTACTGCAATTGAAGGCTTATGACAGAATAACATGGACATATGTAGAAGCCGTCATGGAAGCTCTGGGCTTTGGGCCTCACCTATGTTGTCTGGTGCATGTGCTGGGGGCTGGAAGCCAATCAGAGCTTCTATTCAATGATAGAATTGTGGGCTCTTTTGAGGTCAAAAGGTCTATTAAGCAGGGATGTCCTCTGGCCCCCCTGCTTTTTGCCATAGGATCACATCCGTTAATCACGACGCTCGAAGCTAGTGCAGAACGAGGGGAGTTGCAAGGCCTAGTCTTACCAGGAAATAGCCAACTCCTAGCAAAACTTTTTGCAAACGATTCTCTCCTCTTCCTGAAGGCGTGCCCCCAAGTCATCAAGAAAGCTTTGGAGGTTGTAAAAATATTCTCAATTGCTTTGGGGTCCCATTGTAATATAGAGAAGTCAAGGCTGATCTCCCTATCGAAAAATGACTCATTTGACCCTTCTGACTAGTCGGGAGAGATTGTCACAAAAGGGAATATCTTCAGACATCTGGGAGCCCCCTTGGGGGTGGACATAACTCACAAGCAAAGATTTGAGTGGGTGCTTGAAAAAATTAAAACAAAAATGAGTAGGTGGGAGTATGCTCTTCTCCCATTCCCAAGTCCGACAAAAGTGATAAATGCCTTTATGATTCCTTATATTGCCTTCACTAGCCCTCTTCTTAAGATGGTTAAGTGTCACTAGAAAGAGTTCTTAAAACCAGTAAAAAGGTTTTTGTGGAAAAACAACACAAAATCCTCCAAGCCATGGCAATGGGCCCGATGGGAATTAGTTGCTCGGCCGGTAAATCAAGGAGGCCTCGGAATTCTCGACCTTGTGGCCCATGCAGAAGCTTGTTGCGCCAAATTTGTTGTTTCCTTGGCTAAACAGGATCAAGTTTGGGTTGTAATGATCAAAGTTATGATAGAGGCAGCTAAACTTGGCTCCAAAAGTGGAAAGTGGAGAGGAGTGGAGTTTCATGAAAAACTATTAGCCCCGACGTGGTCTACCCTAAGATTGGGGGGTAGCTCAGGAGAATTGGTAAGAAAATGCAATAGAGTAGTAGGAGTCTTAAAGTGGGGGGAAGAAACCAGATACTTCAAGAACTCCATTTTGCATTGGTCTCCCTCGCTTTCCAAAGTTGTAGATGCGCCTCAAATTCCCTATTGGATAGAGACAGCCAGGAAGCTGAATAATAAGGGTCTAAATCAACTTGGGCACTTCTAGGACAATGACAACAAGAGTTGAAAAACCATTGACCTTCTGGTTACCCAGTACCAACTTAATAGCTTGGAGGTCTTGCTTGTCCACAAAGTGATGAAAGCGCTTGACAATATAGTGATGCTAATTTGTGATTTGGAGTTTGACTGGAATGCCTGGAAATGGCCCGGAAGCAGTCTCTTATGGAAACCCCATCCTAAAGATATTTATCATACATTGATGTATAAGAAGAATTGGTCTAGTCCCCTTAACAAGATATGGAAAAAACAATGGCCGGAGGAAAGGTGGGAGCAAGTAATGGAGAACATATGGAAGCCAAAGGTTTCGCAACACATGAAGGTATTTCTATGGAAGGTAACTTGGGGTGATCTTCCTATGGGGGTGAAGATTCAGGAGAGAGGGATTGAGTCAGATCGATGGTTGGGGTGCAGGTTGGCTAGTGAAGATCTGGCCCACCTATTCATGGATTGCCCAACTATCAAAGGCCTCGCAAGGAAAATATGCAAGTGGGTCCAAAGAACATGGAAAATTGGTTTTTTCAAGACTAATCTTTTCCTTAGAGGGAAGAATGCAGGTAGTCCTGCCCTCCTAATCAGACTCAAATTGTCAGGTACTTCTTCTTGCATAATGTATGGCAGGCAAGGAACCATCGTGTGTTTGAAGGAGGTTTTGAGGTGGCAAGCTTCACAGAAATTATACAAGAAAGCAAAGTGCTAATATGGACACTCGGGCGCAAGCAACACTCGGAGGATTGGTCTAGGACTACTTGTGCCTTGTTGTCAGCAGCAGATGGCATGCCTAGGACGGGGGAAATCTTGGCCATCGGTAATTAAAAGATCTCAGAAGAACGTGATAATGGACCTTGTGTATCAAGAATAAGGGGGCTGGTTGGTAGGGGTGGCTACCCTAATAGCTAATGTAATTATGGTCCCTGGATGACATAATGTCTCAACACGAGCATGACAAGACCTTGTAATTTTTTGCGTTGATCAATATAATTTGCTCACAATTGTGAGTTTTTCTTTAACAAAGAAAAAAAAGGATTTGAAATATGCAGGGAAAAGGTGGACTCAAATTCACAATCATAAGGAATCCTAACACTAACTTAATTTTTTATAGATACCAAAGTTTCAAAGTAGAAAAGAAGGAATGTTACGTTTAGGGTTTCTCTTGGAGATCACTTTGTCGCTCCTTGTAGCTTGCGAGGCTATGGAGCAAGGCGGCTCAAAGGCGGTGTCAGCAGGGCGGGGTCCAACATTGCAGAGTTGAACGATGTTGTGGCATTGAGGCAGACGCAGCCTTCTTTGGGGTGAGGGGCTGGGCGGTTTTCCTCCTCGCCTTGATTTTTTCCTTGCCAAAGCCCCTCTTTTTGGCATGTGGGAGAGGTTGCTGCTCCCACCTCCCTTTGGAGGGCAAATAACAACTAGTAACATTTGCTTCGGCCTGCGTGGGCCTTCTCGTTGAGTGGCAGGCAGTGATAGGTTGTGTGGCAATAAGGGCTGCTCTATACAGGGGCTTCGCTCCCCTTTTAAAGCGTGAAACCTCATATTACCATGGTGGTAATGTCAGATCTGGTTCCCTGTGGGGTGGTATTGCTGTGGCTCTTCTTTTTTGTTATGTCCTTCTGGCTCCCTCAAATGGAGGCCCATCTCTTGGTGGCAGCTTGGGCTGGGACGTGGCATTGATAGCTATTTTTTGGCTATCTGAAATTGCCATAGTGAGCTACCTCACCCTACTAAGATCACCTAAACACTGTGGCTATTCTTACCTTTTCATTGTACATAGGCGTGTGTGAGTTAGCGGACTTTTCCCATATCCTCTTAAAACCCTCAACTAACTAGTCACTAGACTAGTTGAGCCAAATAAATAAATAAAAACAAAAGCCAAAGTATATTATGGCCCATTGGTTTGTAAATATTTTATTGTATATAGGGCCTTAAAATAGGGAATTTTCATAATTATTTTGGTATTTATTTAAATATTTCTACTTAGGTGTGCGTTATTTTCCTAAGTATGCTATGTACATTTTTACTCACCATTACCATAATATTTCTTACCTATGTATTCTATAAAAAATCATTCATACAAGCTTCGCTTTTTTTTTTTGTGAATCCACTCTAAGGAAAAACCTCAAAAATATCTTCCACCATCAGTCATTGCCTTTCACTAAATTCTTATTTCCTATAGGTACTCTTTGTTACCTCATGTAAATAAATATACATCAATAAAACAAATGAGGGCCCTCCTCATTTGATTTCCTATATATTAATATATTTATTGTTTATATATATAGCCCACACTATTCTAGATTCCATGAATTGTTTATATATACTAGCTTGTTTTTTTTTCATCATATCCATATATTATATGTATGCATAATTCACAACCATGTATATTTTCAAACCCCTAAGAATCAATTAGGTCATGCTCTAATGCAAGGAGGGGCTCACCTTTCGAGCCATATGCAAATTCAACAAAAAGGGCGCCACTGAAGACTTTTTTGAGAAAAAAAATAGGCATTTTGGTGGGATTTTTTATATCCATCTCTACTCCAAATTTGAAGTGGTGATTACTAGACAAAATGTGGACCAAGACCTGAATAATCACCTCAAAAATTTTCATAATTTTTGGAGCTACCACGGATGAGGTATGATTTTTTTTATTGAACCCCATTCTGCTCACTTTTCTCACAAGTAGCCCATAGTCTTCTCTCACCTCTTTCCACACTTCTACACACACACACACACACACACTCATTCCTCTCAATCCCTCACTCAAACCTGCACCTTCCATGGTTTCTCTCACCTTCTTCGCCATTAACCTCCCCTCTTACTTCCATAGCTCTCATATGAGCTCTACATGTACATACACCATCTCTATGCCTCTTTGTGTTACTTCCAAAGTACAATTCCATCTTACCCCTTCTCTATATACATGAAATTCAACATGTAAATCATGCTTAACCTCTGCAAATTGAGAGATCTCATCAACCAAATTGTCATTTTCATCGCGATAATCGACCTTGGCAGCAATGGCATAAAGAAGAGAAGAAGAAGAAGAGGATCGATAGTCATTTTGAGAACCTACACAAGTAAGTCCAAAACTTCTTCACGCTTCACCAGCACAAGAATTTTCTCACTTCATTCAACCATCTTACTTCAACCATCCACCTCATTCTACCCATTGTAAATATATCATTAACTTTCTAGTGATTACTAACACTAACCACTAACATACTTACACAAAATAGCCATTGACCTAACCATAAAAGACACCTCACCTCAAGACATGTGCATAGTGTCTCTCTCTCTCTCTCTCTCTCTCTCTCTCTCTCTCTCTCTCTCTCTCTCTCTCTCTCTCTCAACTCTATTTTCACTTTATCTACCATCAATAATGCTCTCTTTTAAGCCTACATCCATAACTCAAATAGACAAAGAAGGCCCGCAATGTTTTGATATTCGGAAAAAATCATAATCCTCATTTGTTAGCTTGTAAATTAGGATTTCCAAATAATCTTAATGAGGGTCTTTAATCTATAAATAGGCCCCTCTTCTTCTTGTAAAACAACCTGCAATATCTCACATAGCGCCCCAACACTCTATGCGTGAGGAGAGACTTAGGCATAGCAACCACTTTGTGAGCTTCACTTTTGGTGTGAGAGAAGCTTTCAAGCTACACATTGCAAGTGAGAGAGCACGAGTTCAAAAATCTCAATACGACTATTGTATATGTTCCTCCATCATCAATAAACAAACTGAGGTTTGGTATATCAAAGGCGTGATTCGATGTTCAAATCTTTGTCCTTCCACTTGTGCAATACTGTTTGGTGAATTCAAGGTGACTTGTGTATTTTGAGTTTCTATTATTTGATCTTGTTTTAGAAAGTGTTTTAGTGTGTTTTCATTGCCAATTTTGTATCCATTGTAAGAGGGTATTGTGGTGAGAGGTCTCCCACACCCTAAGACAGTGTGTGTGTGTGTTTGCAATGTTTAGCATTCACTAAGCATTGAGTTAGTTTTGTACAAGCTCTACGATAGCATCATAACGAACCATCTCCATTTGTAAGTCACAAATAAGGGATTATGCAAGATTCATTCCTCTCTCTCTCTTCCCTTTGCTCTAGCTCTCTCTGGTCCATTTTTCTTGGTGTGAGACTGCTTGTGTGTGTTTTGTGGCGCATCTTCCTGGTTGTGACAAAATCTCTCTTGCATCCTAGTTCGCATACCATAACTAGGTGGTGCCCCTCTCTTGTTTGGGTTTGGCTAAGGGTTTGTTGTTGTGTTGTGATTGTGGTTTTCCCAGCGCCAATTGAACAGCACGATAGCCTTGAGGGGTGTTTAGAGGTCGCCTCTCTTGTTGCTCGCCCTAGACCACCTCAATTTTGGTGCCCCCATTGAGGAGGGCTTGTGTATTCTTTGTGTAGGATCAACCTTTAAAATAGTCAAGTAGTTTGCATGAATCATGAGAATTTGTATGATGCTTTTATTCCCATTGCAAGGCAAAAGGTGCACATAATTGTTAGTACTAAGTTGCAATTTCAATGAGTAATTTGTAGAATTTTGGGCCCTCTTAGGTTGGCCGAGATAAAAGCTTCAGTAAATCCTTTTATTTTGCCTTTCATTAGGTACGACCTTAGTTTGGACGTCTATATTTTTGTTTGGTTTTAAGAATTAGGTCATGCATAGACCATGGATAATGGCCCAGGAATAGAGGTTTTTCCCTTCCATTCCACACATTAAAATAAACGTTGCAGTTAGTAGAAAGATACATTTTCAACAACGTATGGTGTTCATTTTTTGTGCCCAAAGAGTAGGAGAAATTCTTGCGTCACCAAACCCTGTCATCCTGCTTCTTGTTGACTATCATAGGTCATTTGATGTCCATATTTTTATTTTGTTGTAGAATAGATTGCAATTTAGAAAACATTATTGTGTAAATCGTTTTAAGAAAAAAAAACAAAAACGTGTTGTCACTTTGAAATTGATCCAATGGAGGCCCAACGCCAAATGTCCGGATATCCTCTTTTCTTTGGAGAGCCTGGAGAGGATGCAGAATTACTTTAGCAAATTTCAAGATGTCTTGCTGTATTAAGAGGATAGGAACTGATCAAGAACATATAGAAATGTTTGAGGTGGTCCTTAGCAAAGATGCTAACACTTGGTTTGACTCTTTGCCTGAGGAAGTTAAAGGGAATTATACGGAAGTTGTGAATCATTTCAAGAGATACTTCTTTGATCCCCAAAACACTCAAAAGCTATGGCAAGACATTGTTTCTCACAAACAAAAAGACTTAAATGACTACTACATGTATAAACAAGAGTTTCTACGTCTTTGGGCTGTATGGGTGAGAAATGTTGCTAACCCTGGTGATGGTGTAGAGTTCCTAAAGAAGGAGAGGTTCATAGCCATTCTCTTTCCCACACTCAAGATAAAAGTTGAGGCGGGTGCACCTGCTACCTTTGGCACAGCTGAAACTAGGGCTGTTGATAAGTATAGGAAACTCAAGTGTCTAAGAGGAGAGGTTCCAATAGAGGGTCCTAGACCTAAGGTAAAATTGCAAGCATCAACATCTAGAGAGATTTGTGAGGTAACGTCTGAAGTGATTGAGAAGTTAAATGAATCTTTAAGCAACATGTCAATTCACCTTGCACAAGCTATAGGTCCAAAGCGATAAGCAAATAAGTCAGAAGAGTGAGAGCCACCACGACCTAGGAGAGTCTTGCAATGTTGGAATTGTGGTAGAGTCTGGACATGGGATGTATAATTGTCCTTGGCCCCGTGGGGAGTCAGGGACACCTAACTTGAATTACCCAGTGATGAATGCAAGTGAAGGAACTAATCAACAACCACGGCTTCTACAAATGCCAAATGGAGCAAGATCACCTCCATGAGGAGTGGAAGGAGTTCCACCTTTGCTAGACCCAAATGTGCATGTGGTAGAGGTGAAAAATTCCAATGAGGTGGAAATGGAGCAAATGGCATTAAGCATGGCCGTGGAAAAGGTAAGGAGAAAGAAGGAGTCACGTCACAAAGTGATCATGGACGAGAAAAGAAGGCAAAGGAGACCAAGGAAACCAAGAGGACTCGACGTCATATCAACCTCCAAGACTTCCCTCTTGGACATGGTATGGCTCCGTACAACTTGTTGGAAGACATGAGAGGTAAGGGTCCTGATATCTCATGGCCTCAGTTTCTTGCATTATGTCCACAAGTTAGGAAGGATTTAACAAGGGTAGTTAGCACTAGGAGAAAGGTAAAAGAGAGTGTGCCTCTTGTAAAAATTGCACAAGCTGAAATGAATGAGGATATTACACCTGTGCTAGATTGTTACATCAAAGGAAGATTTGTTAGGAAAGGTCTAGTGGATGGGGCTGCACAAATTTGCATCATGCCAGAGGGACTCATGCAAACACTAAGCATGCACATCCATGAGACACCTGAAATCAAAGTCAAGATGGAAAACAATAGCAAGGCTAGTTGTGTAGGCATTTGTAAAGATGTCTTTGTAGAGGCCTTTGGCATTAAGAAGGTGGTGGATTTTTATGTTATGTCGACCAAGGGAAGTGGTTATCCATTTATCCTAGGAAGACCATGGCTAATGAAAATGCAAGCTTTGCAGGATTGTGAGAGTGGAAAATTAATTTGCAGGAATGACAATCATAAGAAGGTTGTCTTGACATGAATGAGCAACGCCAAGAGGAGCTCCACGAAGAATCATCTCAAAGTGAGACGGAAGAATATTGAATTGATAACACTTCAGAAGAAGAAAGTAGCGGCAGCATTACTGAAGAGGAGTCTTCCATCAAAGTCATGGGGGTAAGGTTTAAGCCAACCAACCAAGAGACCTCTTGTCAAGGTTTGGAGGAGGTAGGTTCCCACGAGAACCAAAATGTGGAAGATGAAGAAATGTTAGAAGGTATGTTGTCTACAACACTTACAAAGGATGAAAGAGAGGAGTTCAAAGGTGTGTTCAGGAGATTTCCTAAGCTTTTTGCTAAAGACTACACCGATGTGCATGGAGTAGATGATTTTCCACACAAGATCAAGCTAAAGCCAGAGGCCAAACCTAAAGCTCAAAAGCTACGAAGTCTAGGAGTCATCAAGGAGCAGGCTTTACTTAAGGAGGTAAGAAAGCTTCTACAGCAGGTTTTATTTATCCAATGGAGAATTCCGAGTCGGTCTCTCCCGTTGTTGTCACTCGCAAGAAAAATGGCAAGTGGAGGGTGTGTGTGGATTATCATCCACTCAATGAGGCAACAAAAAGGGATCACTTTTCCCCCCCTATTTCAGGATGAGATACTAAATGAGGTAGCTGGTTTTGAGAAAGACAATGTGTGTGATGGCTACTCGGGTTACTTTCAAATAGGTATCGCATGGAGGATCAGTTGAAAACAACCTTCATCACTCCTTGGGGTTGTTATGCTTTCAGAGTCATGCCATTTGGCCTGAAAAATGCTCCTTCAACCTTCCAACACTTCATGAACATGGTGTTTCAAGCATTCTTTGGAAAGTCCATTAGGGTTTTTATTGATGATTTTTGCATTTATAGCTCAAAATCATTGCATCTACAAAAGTTACAAGAGGGTTTGAAGAAACTCTACGACATGGGAGGACAAGTCAACTCTGACAAGTGCCACATAGGTGAGGATGAAGTGATTTTGCTTGGCCATAAAGTTTCTTACAAAGGCATCGAGGTGGATCCTTCAGTCAAAGGCTCTTATTGAGTTACTGTCACTTAAGAGTCTTAAGGAGGTCATCTCATTCATTCAAAAGGTGAAGTATATGTCACGCTACATTCACTTAGCCTGAGAGTTACTTCACCCTTTACAAAAGTTGACACAACAAGTCGAGTTTGTTTGGTCTGATGAGCTTGAAGAATATTTTTGTAACATCAAAGTCATTCTGTCAGAGCTACCAACACTCATGCCCTATTGTTGGAAGTACACATTCTTTGTTAGCTCTAGTGTTGGGAAAGAAACAATTGGTGTTGTTTTGCTACAACAAGATCCCCACAGTACCAGGATGAGACCCATCTATTTTGCTAGTAGGGTCATGAATGCCTTGGAGAGAGGCTACACGGAGGTAGAACTCATGATGCTTTCTCTCATGTTTGTGGTGAGGAATTTTAGATCCTACTTGCTACCAAAACTTTTTGTAATTCTCATTGCAGAAAATTTGTTCCTCATCTCAAATGAATCTTAGTACTAGGATCTCAAAGTGGATTATGGAGTTGCAAGAGTTTCAATACTCTTTCAAGGTAGAAGATAGTGTGCGTGCACAATTGGCAGGGATTCTCACTTATAGGGTGCATGAAAAGGAGATTAAGTTTCCTGAAGTAAAGACCCTACCATTGCCACCACCAAAAAGTATTCCTAATTATTTCACCTTGTTCTTTGATGGAGCTTTTTGACGAGTCACAAGAAAAGCAGGGGGAGGGCTAGTATTGCTCAACCCAAGTGCATAGGTGGTCATGAAAGAGAAGGTCAATCTACCAGGTTCAACTAGCAACAATGAAGCAGAATCCAACACACTACTTCATGGTTTGAAGATGTGCATTGGCCAAGGTATATAGCGTCTCGTGGTAAAGGGGGTTGCACTTCTAATTGTGAAACAGATTTTAGGCATTTGGGCATGCAAGAATGAAAGCTTAAGGACAAAGATTCATGCCATTCGTAGGTTGTTTAATCAGTTTGAAGAAGTGCAACTATATCATAATCCTAGGAAACAAAATGAAGATGCCAATTTACTTGCAGAACAAGCAGTTACATGTGTTGAGAAAGAAGTGCAGGTGATCATGGTGGCAGCAATTGTCAAGCAACCGAGATACCAGGGATTGGAGTCATTGGCTCCCATTATTGGCTACATTTTGGAGGGTAAGTTTCCACAAGACTTCGCAAAAGCTCAAAAGAGGAGACTCATGAAGAAGGCAAGTTTCTGTCTCTTTCTAGAAAGCTCCCTCTATCAAAGAGGGAAGGATCAAGTGTGCAGAAGAGTACCAACTATCGGGGAAATTCCAAGCATTCCAAAAGGTTTGCATGAAGAGGCATGTGGTGGTCATTTTGCCCAAGAATTACCCGTGAAGAAGATTTTTCTTGCAGGATATGTTTGGCCAACCTTGCATGTGGATGTCCAACATTGGTGTAAAAGTTGTCACAACTGTCAGGTAAATGGAAATAGAAGGCTGGTGCATGGTCCAAGGCAAATAGTGCTTGCAAATGGACCCTTTGAAAAGTGGGGCATTGATGCTATGGGTCCTATGCCTAGAACAAAGAATGGTAAACTCTACATTCTAGTGGTTGTAGACTACATGACTAGGTGGTGGAGACTCAAAGTGTGGCAAGGGTAAATGGGAAAACAGTGAGTAGGTTTGTCTACACTAATATTTGTTGTAGATTTAGCACACCTCTAGAGATTGTTTTGGATAATGGTCCAGGGTTCAAGAAGGGTTTACTCACAGAAGTTTGTGAAGAGCTTCACATTCTACATCGTCATAGCACACCCTACTACCCACAATCAAATGGTTTTGTGGAGAAGGCTAATGATGTCATTGCAGGCATCATTAGAAAGATGGTGCAAAACAAGACAAAGTTGTGGGATGACTTCTTTCATGGTGCCTTGTGGGCATATTGAACCACATATAGGGAAGCCACGGAGTTCACACAATTTCACTTGGTCTATGGTCAAGAGGCTTTGTAGCCTATCGAGCTCAACATTCCAACAATGCGGCTTCATGGCAGAGGTACACAAGATGATCAAGAGGTATGGATGGATCAACTTCTTACATTAGTGGAGCTTGAGTGGAAAAGAGAAGTAGCTTATGAGTGCTACAAGAGGAAAGCCACATAAGTGAAAGAAAAGCTTGACAAGAAGCTGAAGGACAAAGGCATCAAGGAAGGAGATCTTGTGCTAAGGTATGACACACGACTTGATAATCGTTTTGATGCCAAGTTTGAAACTAGATGGCAGGGGCCATACATAGTCAAGAAGGCTTTCAATTCAAGTTACTATTAGCTTATGGACTTGAATGGTAAACAGCACTCCAGGAAGGTAAACGGGTATCGTCTGAAGTCCTATTTGAGTCGCCTTCTACCAAAGGATCTACCGAAGAACTGGCAAAGATCGACTATCTCATGTAATTTTTGTTGCATGAAGCATGAGTATAACTCAAGCGAAAATGCCAAGGGGCCAAACAATGAAAATCTTGTCGAGGACTCAGAAGCACTCTCTTTGGACAAGATGCTGTATGATGCTACATGAATGTACCATCATCCTAGGGGAGGGCTAATGATAGCCGTTTTTTGGCTATCCGAAATTGCCATAGTGAGCTACCTCACCCTACCAAGATCACCTAAACACTGTGGCTATTTTTACCTTTTCATTGTACATAGGCGTGTGTGAGTTAGGGGACTTTTCTCATATCTTCTTAAAATCCTCAGCTAACTAGTCACTAAGCTAGTTGAGCCAAAAAAATAAATACAAACAAAAGCCAAAGTATATTATGGCCCATTGGTGTGTAAATATTTTATTGTATATAGGGTTAGGCCTAAAAACAGAGAACTTTCATAATTATTTTTGTATTTATTTAAACATTTCTACCTAAATGTACGTTATTTTTATAAGTATGCTATGTACATTTACTCACCATTACCATAATCTTTCTTACCTATGTATTCTATAAAAAATCATTTTATGTAAGCTTCTCTTTTTTTTAATGTGAATCCACTCCATGGAAAAACCTCAAAAATACCTTTTACCATCAGCCATTGCCTTCCACTACATTCCTATTTCCTAAAGGTACTCTTTCTTACCTCATGTAAATAAATATACATCAATAAAACAAATGAGGGCCCTCTTCATTTGATTCCCTATATTTTCATATATATATATATATATATCTTTTTTATATAGCCCACACTATTCTAGATTCCATGAATTGTTTATATAATATAATATAAACAATATAATATATATATAATATATATATATATATATATCTTTTTTATATAGCCCACACTATTCTAGATTCCATGAATTGTTTATATAATATCTTTCTTTTTCATCATATCCATATATCATATTTATGCATAATCCACAACCATGCATATTTTCAAACCCCTAAGAATCATTTAGATCATGCTCTAATGTAAGGAGAGGCTCACCTTTGGAGCTATATGCAAATTCAACAAAAGGGGGGCCACTGAAGATTTTTTTGTGAAGAAAAATAGGCATTTTGGTGGGATTTTTTATATCCATCTCCACTCCAAATTTGAAGTGATGGTTAAAAGACAAAATATGGATTAAGATCTAAATAATCACCTCAAGAATTTTCATAATTTTTGGAGCTACCACGGATGAGGTATGATTTTTTATTGGACCCCAGTCTGCCCACTTTTCTCACAAGTAGCGCATAGTCTTCTCTCACCTCTTTCCACACTTCTACACAAACACACACACTCGTTCCTCTCAATCCCTCACTCAAACATGCACCTTCCATGGTTTCTCTCACCTTCTTCACCATTAAGCTCCCTCTTACTTCCATAGCTCTCATATGAGCTCTACATGTACATACATCATCTCTATGCCTCTCTCTAATACTTCCAAAGTACAATTCCATCTTACCCCTTCTCTATATACATGAAATTCAACATGTAAACCATGATTAACCTCTACAAATTGAGAGATCTCATCAACCAAATTTCCATTTTCATCACGATAATCAACCTTGGCAGCGATGGCATAAAGAAGAGAAGAAGAAGAAGAGTATCGATAGTCGTTTTGAGAATCTACACAAGTAAGTCCAAAACTTCTTCACGCTTCACCAGCATAAGGATTTCCTCACTTCATTCAACCATCTTGCTTCAACCATCCACCTCATTCTACCCATTGTAAATATATCAGTAGCTTTCTAGTGATTACTAACACTAACCACTAACATACTAACACAAAATAGCCATTGACCTTACCATAAAAGACACCTCACCTCAAGACATGTGCATAGTAACTCTCTCTCTCTCTCTCTCTCTCTCTCTCTCTCTCTCTCACCTTATCTACCATCAATACTGCTCTCTTTTGAGCCCACATCCAGGACTCAAGCAGACAAAGAAGGCCCTCAATGTTTTGATATTAAAAAAAAATCATAATCCTGATTTGTTAGCTTGTAAATTAGGATTTCCAAATACTCTTAATGTGTTATAGAATTGATATTTTATTATCTATTGCAGCTGACAGGTGGCAAGAGCATCAGCAGATAATGGATTATGCAGAAGGATGTTACATTTTATGTATATTTGATTATTCAAGTGCTCTTTGTGAGCTTTGGCCAATTATGTCCGGTCGGCTAGTTTGTACTCACTTTGACCATTCAAGAATCTATAAATAAAATACGTGCAAGAGGGAAATGGCCACTCTTGCACGGGGGGAGATTGCACCCAGTGTCTGTGTTCTTCTTCTCACCTCTCCTCTCTTCTCTCTCGCCGTGCCGGCGTAGCACTCTACTCTAGGAGGTGCGCCTACACGCGTTCGGTCACTCTCTCTCCCGCTCTTTATCTCTCTCTGTTCGCGTATAGCGTTGATTATGTGCTCGTGGATTTGCCAGGTATGGAGATTTGTCCGTTTTATGGCTTGTAGTATATTGTTTTTGGTATTTTGCAGGGCTCTCCACGCCTCAGGCTGTAGCAGTGGTATCAAAGCACAGGTCATCGCTCTTGGCAAGATACAAATCGTAGGAAGGGAAAACATGACGAATCTGGAGCTAAGTCCTTTTTTTTTAATTACTCGTTTTTATTCATAATGATCTTCATGCATGTATTAAGTAACTATTGCAATAAGTATTTTACCTTGAGTTGTTACATGTGTGCCGAAAAAGATAGGTGTTAGAACAATAGAAATCGCCAAATCATAATAGGTTTGCATATAATTGCCAAGATATGGAGATGTCGATAGAAGAAAGGGAAGCACAATATCATATTTTAGGTAAGTATTAGATTAGATATAGGAAGTAGATAGGAAATTTCAAATGTTCTATGATATCATCGAACCATGAACACTTTGATTAGGAGCTTGATTAACGTTAGCAGCATGGGAACAATACACCAAATAGTAATTAAGGTATTCAAAAGATTACGAATGATCAAATTAACACAAAACCCGAAAGGATATAGGCCGGGGAAACTACGGCGCTAGTTCGTGGAGGTGGTGTCAATGTCAAAGGACAATGCTTACCGCCTTTGGTCTCATCACACAGTTAATCGGACGCTCTGTTGTTGAAATGAGCAGCGAATTGAGGAGTGGCGCTAATAATGTCAATCGAACAACGTTGGTCAACAGCAAATAAAAACCAAGCACATTGTGCTCTACGTCGGGGGGATTTAGCAAGCGTATGAACTCACTATGCTCAAGCTTGAAGCATCAAGTGTGTGTAGCTGTGTGAGCGCACAAACACAATTGGGCAAACTTCACATCGTTGTCCTCTACCCCGTCTCACCTCCGCCTTGGCTTTGCTAGAGAATACACGCGCTACAGCCTAAGCTGTCATTTGGCCTGCACCACTCGTGTGCGTATGCAAACTAGAGATGCAGCACTTCAGCCCCATCTTTTGATCACCAACCCTCAGTACACTTATCGTTTCTCGCGTCTCTCTCTCTCTCTCTCTCTCTCTGGTCTACTGGCGGCCACACAAATAGTGCCTGTTATTCCCATGCAACGTTTCAACTTTCTCTCTCTATATATCAACCAACTCTTTAGTCGACTTCTCTCCTTTTTCTCTCAGCCAACGAATGGCGATCTCCACAGACCACCAACCAACCCTCGTGCAGCGGCGACCTCTTTCTCTCTCTTTCTCTCTCTCTCTGGATTTTTTTTTGAGCCGCCACCCCTCTCTCTCCTGAGATGACAAACTCTCTCTCTCTCTCCCTCCCTCTCTCATTGTCGCCCACACCATGCAGTCGGGAGTGGCTGCCAACCACACACAGTTGCTTGCGCTCTTAGTACGCACCTCAGCAAAACCACACATTCGGTACACACCCACAACCATGCAGCCGCCACATGCACTGTGTGGCAAGCTGCAAATCTCTCTCTCTCTCTCTCTCTCTCTCTCTCTCTCTCTCTCTCTTTTTGCGCAGTTCTCTGCCCCTTCTTCCCCACGTGAGGTGCATAGAATTGGTAGGCCATGACCACACACACTGTATCTCTCTATACCATTTCTTTCTGCTGCATGTATTTTCTCTCTCTCCCCCACTCACACACACACACACCCTCGTCAGCAGATTTCTCTCTCTTGTTCTTGCATGGCATAGGGCAGAAGCACCTTCCCAGTCTACGTGTGGTGCTCACACTCCAATTACCTCTCTCTAGTCTCCCTCTCATCACACCTGACGCCCCTACAGCGGTTTGCATTACCCCTCCCCATCTAGTGATCACTTTCTCTCCCCTTCGTCTGCAACTGGCGCCCACACCAGCCACAATACTCACATGGAGACCTTCGTTCTAAGCTATAGCGCACACCCGCAACTACACACAGACCTCAGCCTTTTGGCGACCGCCCTTCAGCATCGCACTACCTTCATTCAATGATGTAGCCATGTTGTCACCAGGCATACATGGCGACGAGTTGAAGGGCCATCAGTGCATGGTTCCGGGCTTCCAGAGACAGCCGGCACTCGCATGTAGTGTTTTCCTTGAGGTTGTTCATGAGGATATTGAAGGTCAATCAACTCTCAAAACTCTCTGTCCCTCTACAAAAAAAAGACCCCCCCTTGTCCCCGTGCTTGCTCTGATACCACTGCTACAGCCGGAGGCGTGGAGCTCCCTACAAAAACATCCGAAATAGCATACTACAAACCATAACTAGACTAATCGACATACCTGGAAACCGCATAGACACATAATCACGAACAGAGAGAGACACAGAGGGAGAGAGAGTAATACGGCTCGTGCACGCGCACCTCCTAGAGCGGAGTGCTACGCCTGGCACGGCAAGAGAGAGAAGAGGGGAGAGGGGAGAGGGGAGAAGAAGTACACAGACACTGGGTGCAATCTCCCCCCGTGCAAGAGTGACCATTTTCCTCTTGCACGTATTTCATTTATAGATTTCTTCAATGGTCAATGTGAGTACAAACTGGCCGGCCGGTCACAAATGGCCAAAGCTCATAAAGAGCACTTGAATAATAAAATGTACATAAAATATGATATCCTTTTGCAGTAGCTTAGCTCGGTCAAGCCTTTTCCACCTATCACAGCTGCAGTAAATAATAAGATATCAATTCCATAACACCTGTCACTCTTGCATGGGGGGAGATTGCACCCAGTGTCTGTGTTCTTCTTCTCACCTCTCCTCTCTTCTCTCTCGCCGTGCCGGCGTAGCACTCCGCTCTAGGAGGTGCGCCTACACGCGTTCGGTCACTCTCTCTCCCGCTCTTTATCTCTCTCTATTCGCGTATAGCGCTGATTATGTGCTCGTGGATTCGCCAGGTATGGAGATTTGTCCGTTTTATGGCTTGCACTATATTGTTTTCGGTATTTTGCAGGGCTCTCCATGCCTCAGGCTGTAGCATAATGAGGGTCTCCAACCTATAAATAGGCTCCTGTACTTTTTGTAAAACAACCTGCAATATCTCACATAGCGCCCCAACACTCTATGCATGAGGAGAGACTTTATGCATGAGGAGAGACTTAGGCGTAGCAACCACTTTGTGAGCTTCACTTTTGGTGTGAGAGAAGCTTTCAAGCTACACATTGCAAGTGAGAGAGCGTGAGTTCAAAAATCTCAAAACCACTATTGTATATGTTCCTCCATCATCAATAAACTGAGGTTTGGTGCATTAAAGGCGTGATTCGACGTTCAAATCTTCGTCCTTCCACTTGTGCAATAATGTTTGGTGAATTCAAGGTGACTTGTGTATTTTGAGTTTATATCGTTTGATCTTGTTTTAGAAAGTGTTTTTATGTGTTTCCATTGCCAATTTTGTAACCATTGTAAGAGGGTATTGTGGTGAGAGGTCTCCCACACTCTAAGAGAGAGTGCGTGTGTGTGTTGGTAATGTTTAACATTCACTAAGCATTGAGTTAGTTTTGTACAAGCTCTACAATAGCATCATAACGAACCATCTCCATTTGTAAATCACAAATAAGGTATAACGCAAGATCCATTTCTCTCTCTCTTTCCTGTGCTCTAGCTCTCTCTAGTCCATTTTGTGTGTGTCTTGGTGTGAGGTTGCTTGTGTGTGTTTTGTGGGGCATCTTCTTGGTTGTGACAAAATCTCTCTTGCGTTCTAGTTCGCATACCATAACTAGGTGGTGCCCCTATCTTGTTTGGGTTTGGTTGTGGGTTTGTTGTTGTGTTGTGCTTGTGGTTGCCCCAGCCCCAATTGAGCAGCACGGGAGCCTTGAGGGGTGTTTAGAGGTCGCCTCTCTTGTTGCCCGCCCTGGACCACCTCAGTGTCCTATATGTTGTTGACGACAATGCATGTAGGTGATGGACGTCGCACCTCCCCCCTTCTGTGGCGTATATGGTTTTTTTCTTTAGTTTGGCTTTGTTGTCAAGGGTGGCTCCCTTCTCAGTCGATGTACTGTCGCTCTGTTGGGATGTGCTCTTATAATGTGTTTGTTGGTCGCCATGGCTCGGTCTGAGCATGATTTTACAGTGTAAATTATTTGGCTTTGATTAATTTACTTCACTCACAATTGTGAGTTCGGGGGGGGGGGGGGGGGGGGGGGGGGAAAGGTTTGCAAGAATAGTCTTTTAAGGGTTGTTGGTGGTAGTTGATGGGACAATAGACAAACAACAATGAAAAGTCACATGCTTTCAAGGGTTAGGATTTGAAATCATGTAGGGAAAAGATGATACCATAAGGAATCCTAATGCTAACCTAATTTTTTTATAGATACCAAAATTCAAAGTAGGAAAGAAGGAATGAAAATGGAAAGATTTGCAAGAACAGTCTTAGGTTGTTGGGGGTAGTTGATGGGACAATAGATAGACAACTGAAGAGTAACATCACATGATTTCACATTCACAAAAGTGTGACATTGTTGTCAACTATAATTTGTTTTCATGACTTGACTATCATTAGTAGTTAACTATTTAGTTATCATTAGCTACTTGTTGCTAGAGCTAGTCAGTTAAGTCCATTCTCTAGTCCATTCTATATCTCACTCTCAGTCTCTATTTTATTGTATCAGTCTCAATCTTTGTTGTATAGCATCAAGTATAAATATATTGAAGTCGCTCGATCCAATTATTGTGATTTCGGTGTCAATTACCTTATTCTCTTGTCCTGGGGTCCAATGTATTTCAACCGATTGAAATTATAAAATCTTAGCTAGATTTTGAGCTTGCCTTTAAGAAAACGGGGAAATTTACACAAGTTTTAGTGTAATTGCCAACAAAAGCATCAAATTTTGACCTAAAAACCGGGAGAAATCCAAGTTTGCCCTTATTTTCACCGATTAGGGGAAATATATTTTTCTAGCCCTACTCTTGTCTTCAATATAGTGTTGTGATCTAGCATCTAATTTAATCACTATAAATGCGAGCTCAACTAACTACCTCACACTGGAAACTTGCAATCCACCTTTGTGGAGGTGAGTTGCATATTAGATTTAGCAACCACCACCATACCATAAAAAATCTTCTCATTCTCACATTCACTAAACATCCTATCACACTTCATCACTCTACCTATTGTTGATGTGGTTTGTGGGTGGTGGGCACATGCATCCAAGTGCAATGTTGCTTGGGTGGGAAAATTGTGCCAAGGCCATGGACACAATTGTACTTTGTTTGTTTGAGCTAGATTGGTAATCCTTTTTTGGGGGGGAGGGGCAAAACTCACAATCGTGAGTGGATTATATTAACAACCCAAAGGAATTACAATTACTAGTCATGCTCGTGTCGAGCCATGACATCTTCCAACCATCAATACATTAGCTAACAAGGGGGCCACCCCATGGCACCATATGGTTCCGATATTATTGCAGTCACAACCTTGCTCCACTCTTTAGAGTTCCTTTGTTTCCCAATGGCTATAATCGCTTCCTTGCTTTCTCGAATGATCTCCAAGAATCTAGCTGATTCAATGATGTTCTCAAATAGCCAATAATTCATGACCTTTCGAACCTGTTTGAAGCAACAAAACCAGACAATTTGTGTACTAATTAGCAGTGGTTGGCTCATGAACACCTTCCCACCCAAGAAGAGATCGTTCTTGCATAACTCAATCTTCCATGTCTTTTGAACCCACTTGCATGTCTTTCCTGCCAGGCCATAGATCCCCCGGCAATCCTTGAAAATGTGGGGGAAGTTCTCACTTGCTAGTCTGCATTGTGGGCATCTTTATGGACCAATCTTTCTAGCTAGGACCTTCACCCCACTTGGCAGGGCCCCCCATAGTACCTTCCACACAAAGACCTTCATCCTAAGCGGCCATTATGGGCACCAGGTGTTCTTAGCAACAGTCACCCGTCTTGTCTCCGGCCATTGTTTGCCCCACTGCTTGTTCAGGGAGGAGAACCAATCCAGCGAGAACATGAGGATGATGTACACCTCCTTGTTGCTTGGTTTATGGAAGTGTCTGTCCATGGGCCACTGCCATGCTTTCCAATCAAAACTAAACTCACACGTCGGTAGGCAGCAACAACTGATAAGCCATTCTAAGACTCTATTTACTAGCAATCTTTCAATCCCATTGAGTTGGAACTAGGACACTAGTTGGTCTGATCCTTTCAAGTCACTACTACTGTAGTCCCAAAACTGGCCCAGTCGTTGTAGTCCTTTGTTGTTCATCTTCCTAGCCACCTCCCTCCAAGTCGGATTCAATAAGATGCTTCCCGCATTAGACACCCATGGGGACGAATGAGACATCAAGTTGTGAAAGTATCTAGTTACCTCTCCCCATTCTAAGGCCTCAGCGGCTCTGTTTGCTTTCGGGCAAGCTCGCCATTTAAGCCCCCAAGCTTCATGCTAAACCACTGAGGGTCAAGTAGCTTGTCGTGCAGATCTAGCCCATTCCACTGGCACAATTTGGCATTGTCCATCATGGCCTTTGTCATAATAGGCCAAGCTTGATCTTGATTCGTGATTGCAACCACAAACTTGGCACTCTGGGCCTTCACGTGAGACTCGGGTTAATTATTACGAGGCCGCCTTGCTCCACTGGTCTCGCTATTGCCTTCCAACTTGCCCACTGCCAAGGTAGAGAGTCTTTATTAATTGTTGTTTTTCCAGAGGAATCTTTTTATCGATTTTAAGAACTCCTTCTACTTGCATTGGGCTATCTTAAGCAGTAGGCCAGAGATTGGTAATCCTACATGATAAGTCTCTTATCAATGTTTTTGGAAGAAGTATAGTACTTTTGAGTAGGCACGTCATTTAAAAAATTTCTTGATGCAGCTTAAAGATTGAACCCATCTTCTTATGGAAAAATTGTTAAAGGACGTTAAAGGAAGTTCTGATACCTTGAAAAACCAACCTTTCACAAAGCTTGAAAAGTGAATCCTTCAGGTAGGCCCAACCAATTTTTTTTGAGCCGCTTATTAAGGGGAATCTCATTGGATTCCCTTTTGGATTTAAGAGAAAAAGGTGGCACTCGGTGAGAGTTGAGGGGGAAAAGTAGAGGAGGGGCACGTGTTGGATTGTTCAAGATTTTCTCATCTTTATTTCTCTTTGGCAATGATCCGTTTCTGAGCGCTTAGCACATAATTTGTCACAAATTACCTAGCAAAAAAAAGCATGAAGCAATTCATCTCCAAAACCTGTATAACCAACTCAATTTCTAGCTTTAACATCTTGTATTTGATAGACAATCATTCTTGTTGTATGAAAAGCTACAACTTTTTTTAATTTGGGAAGTATTTAATCTCACAAGGGTGTTTGGGGAATTTTTGAAATTTGAAGGGTATTTCTAGAATTTCCACAAATTAGAGAGGTATTTTGGTAGTTTTCGCTACATTCTGCACAACAGAATCGGCTTGAGCTTGGCAGAGGCCGGGAGAAACGTGAAGAGGCAAAATAGTCGGCTGCAGGGCAGCGATGCTTTGGATGGGAAGGGTCTCTCTCTCTCTCTCTCTCTCTCTCTCTCTCTCTCTCTCGCGGAAGCCCTTAGTGCAGCACACCATCTGCCACGTCGACAGAGGATTCCCCCTTGGATGCCTACCTTCAATTCTGCCTGTGAACTGGCACACCAGTGATAAAACCCAGAGCATGCAACATTGACGAGTATGCTGATCAAGCAGGAAAAGCGAGGAGGATGGATGGGGTGGCGAGGGAATTGCTCTCTCTCTCTCTCTCTCTCTCTCTCTCTCTCTGTGTGTGTGTGTGTGTGTGTGTGTGTTCGCGCGCGCATGCGTATGCACATGCGTGTGTGTGTGTCCAGGGACTGAGTTGTAAAGAAAATGTATGCTCTCTTTCTCTGCAAATGTCTTGCTGGTTCAGGTGCGCAAGCACCCAATGTGCCACCTCTCATTCTGCTTTTGTCGGGACCTGTGTGGTCAAAGCGGAAGGGCTTCACACGAAAATGCAGAGAGAGAGGAGGCGACCTTTGCATACGGCAACCATGGCGAGGGCGTTTGCGCAGAGGCGTGATGGCGTTAGCAGCTCTCGTTTTCCCCATGGTATCTCATGGACAAATTAATGAATTTTTAGAAGAATAGACCGAGTATGTGACTCTAAGTTCGCAAGCATGTCAAAATTAGAGGGTATCTACTAAGATTCTTAAACACCTTGGAGGGGAAAAAGGCGCAGCTGTTAGGGGGGGGGGGGGGGTGCTGTTGCCGTGCGTCAGGACTGCCCTGAGCGAGGGGGAGATTTTTGGTGGGGGCGATGCGCCAGAGGAGGCCTCAAAGCGGTCAGGACCTCTCAAATGCAGACAGCGATACGATATCATGAGCTCATGATCTCTCTCTCTCTCTCTCTCTCTCTCTCTCTCTCTCTCTCTGCCCAGTCAAGAGTAGCCATGCATGCAATCTCTGCAACAGTGTAGAGACATTCGTCACCTGCGGGAATGTCAGTTTTTGCTTGGTGGAGAGAAAGAGAGAGGGAGATGGACATGACGGGCAATGGCGAGATAGTTTGAATGCGATCGCTGCTAGCCTTGCAAGCGAGAGGGGGGCAAGTCTGCGTGAGGAAACCATGGCGATGGTAGCTGGAGATGCGCAGGACGACGATGGCGACAACCTTCAAGTTTTGCTTTTGATTTGGTGGATTCGCAAGGAATCTACATCGCTAATTAATTAATTGCAGCACGATAGACCCAGAATAGACCGATTAGTAGCGTAGTAATATGCCTTTGATATTGCATCTATGCTTTTAGCTTGTATCTATGCCTTCTCCCTCCACAGCTTATCCTATTGCAACAGCTAATAGTTTTAGTTAATTAACTTTCTCTTGTAAGAAACTTTTCGTTTAAGCTTTCTCCCCATCGATCAAGCCTCTCGTTTTCGTCCTTTTGCCACCACTTCCCGGTGTTGCAAAGGTTTCAACGTGGCTTTAGCATGGAATATCTATCACAACAGGTTGAAGTTGTAGAGGCTATTACAATGGCGATTACATCAAGTCTGATTAAAAAGCAACAGGCCATGCAAGCTAAGATTACACTAGTATTTGAATTCGGTGGGAGAGTCCCGGATAGGTACGAGCTGACTCAATGGCTTCAGGGACCGCAAATTCTTGGACATGGATGTGCAATTGAATATACCTTGTATCTAACCAAGGGTTTTTGTTTGGTAGAAATCTCCAATGTCTTGAAGATCCTGAATAAAGCCCCCTCTTTTTTAATAGGAATATTGTCTTTGTGGTGCCATGGGAGCCCGTGTTTGTCTTGGCAGAATCCCTTCAAGGGTTTCATCCAGTCTGGGGCAAGTTTGGGGGATTGCTTGGCTGGCTCTGGGATAATATCAGGATGCTTGCCAATTAACTGGGCACCCCCTTGTTTGTTCCTAGCAAGAGAGGTCTAGGTAGTGACAAAAGAGGGATACTCCGATAGAAGGGGAGTGGCTAATGGTTGGGGATTTCAAGATGGTAGAGAAGAGTAAGGATAGAATAGGTTCCTCGAGTTTGCTATCTAGCACTAAAAAATCTAAATGGTTGAGCTTGTGTGAGAAGTGGGCTATGATTGATTTGTAGGAGGTGGGCCCCTGGAACAGTATGCCTAGGTTTACCTACACAAGTCTCCAGTATGTCCGACCTGCCTCCAGGATTGACAGATGACAAAAAAATTATTTCGGATCACATGCCCCTACCACATACAACTCAAGAAAGCACTAGGGGAGCGGTAGACCCTGAAAGGGGAGAAAAAGCTTCTTATAACAGGGTCACACCTATTCAAAGACCGTCTTTTTAGAAGCCTCGCCAAGGAAGCATTGGGTAAGCTCAAGAAAGATGTGGATCTCAATAAACTTAAGGCTTAGGATCTATGTCCTCGAAGCATTCAAAAAATGATCAAAAGCTCACGCCCTCATATTAAAAAAGACAGTGAGGCACACCTCAAGCATCTCACAGTGGAGGTGGCTTTGCTAACCTCAAGAAAGGTTGTTGGGCTAGCTACTAAGAATGAGCACAAGCGGTGGCTTGAAGCTAAATAGAACCTGGCTAATGAACAACTTGAGGAAATCAAGAAGGCAATATTGCTCTCCAAAAAGACTTTCCTTCAACCAGAAGCCTGTAATCAAGCACATTTTTTTAGGGCTTTGAAATTCAAGAAGAGTCGGGGACGCATCCACTCACTTCATGATGAGAAAGGGACTACAGTTCAAAACCAAGATGAGATGGCTAGTCTAATGTTGAACTATCTAAGCCAGATTATTGGCTAGCTAGAGATCTAATCCCAAGAAGTTGATGAAGCCAGAGCAACTTTGCTTGAGAGCGTCGAGAAGAAGGTTCCCCAATCAAAAGCCAACCGGCTGGAAGGGGCATTCTCCGGAGACAAATATTCACTAGCATTGCAAGCTCTTGGCAAGGAAAAGTCCCCCGGTTGGGATCGTATGACGGTTGAATTCTTTAGAGAATCTTGGGATGATCTCAAGGTCCCATTTACGTGGTTAGCTAACCAAGCCATTATCAAAGGGTCGTTGGATGCAAGTGTGAAGAGAGGGCTCATCAAACCCATCCCCAAACAAGTATGTTTCTCTCAACTTAAGCATTGACGACCTATTACAATGATGTGAGTAGCTTACAAAATTATTTCCAAGGTAGTAGCTCTCAGACTAGCCCCCCTATTGAACATGATCATCTCTCCCCATCAGCATGGGTTCATTAAAGGAAGATCCATTTATGACAACATCTTGACAACAATGGTGGGCACTGAATATGCAACATCTACCAAGCAAGAGTTCATTTTGCTATAGCTTGAACTTGATAAGTCTTATGATAGAATAACATGGCCATAGATAGAAACTATCATGGAAACTTTGGGCTTTGGGCCTTGCTTGTGTCGCCTCATTTGCACATCGGGGACTAGTAGCCATTCAGAGCTCTTGTTTAATGATATAAGTGTGGGCTCCTTTGAGGTCAAAAGGTCTATTAAGCAGGCCCTTGGCCCCCTTCTTTTCACCATCGGATCATATCCTCTCATCACAATGCTCAAAGCCAGTGCTATGTGAGGGGAGTTACAAGGGTTGACTTTACGTGGTAATGACTAGCTCCTGGCAAAACTGTTTGCAGACAATTCACTTCTCTTTTTAAAGGCGTGCCCCCAGGTTCTCAGGAAAGCTCTGGTGATTGTGCAAACGTTTGTCGTGGCCTTGGGTTCCAAATCTAATATTGAGAAGTCAAGGTTGATCTCCCTGTCAAAAAACGACTCCTTCAACCCTTTTGATTGGTCAAGTGAGATTGTCTCTAAAGGGAATATCTTCAGGCACTTGGGGCCCCTTTGGGGTGGATGTAACTCACAAACAAAGATTTCAGTGGGTCCTTGAAAAAGTCAAAACAAAAATGGTAGTGGCCGGATGGAAGACTGTGGCCAGACTCAACCATCTTCATTGCATCACCTAGTCACAAGGAACACAAAGATTGTATTGTACCAGGTCTCTCTTGATGGGAGAATCTATAATACAAATGCCTTTTAGAGGGGGGATCAACTCCAAGTAAATCCAATCCTCAATTATTGTCATGTTCTCTAATACTCTCTCTTGCAAAAGTATTGTTCATGCCAAGTTAATTAAGTACTATGTTTATGTTGCTACCATGAATTAAGTTCACCCTCTATGTCTCAAAGTAATCTCACAAAAATGTTCACTCTAATTCTTTTAATTCTGCTATTCTTAAGGTTCATAGGCCATTTCCATTACATTGATATCAAAGCATTTGGTTTCTCTTTTCTTGCTTAAGAAGAGAGGTCCTTAAGTAGCCTATTAATGGTTGATTTTGTTAATTATATTAGGGTGAGTGGAACTGGGATCTATTATCGGTTTTGTTGAGCCCACTATGTGGGATATGGTGCACACCTTGGGAGCTTTGGTCTTAATAATGGGATCTTTTTAGACTTGCCTAAAGCTTTACCATTATTGAGCCATAAGAAGTTTGAAAGGAGATAGCCCTAGGAAATTTTGCAATATTAGACCCACTCCACTATTCTCTATAATTAACCAATTCTAGCCGTGGGTGTAGATACTTAAGTGTTGATTTTCAAAGGCTAAGAGGAGTAGCAACTAAGATTTGCCAAAGAATACACTAAGTAAACACATAAGTATAATTAGCATCACTGACAATAACCAAGAGAGTAGAATGAACATTGATAACTTTGATTTTACACATGAAGGTGCTAATGATGATGCCCCCATGTTTGTCAATTATCTTGTTACTAGGTTGCAGCAAGTTATGGGCAACCCTGCTTTGCAAGACAAAGTTACTCAACAACTTTGTGCTTATGGGATTTCCCTTCCTCTCCAAGAGGAGAGAGAGCTTAGGAGGCCTCTTGATGAGACCCCCAAAAGAAGACTATCTCCCATACGAGAGGAGGAGTCCAAAGAACAAGAAAGTAATGCTGAATAAGTTCCTCTGAAGATGTGGATCCATGAAGATGGTGGTCTAGATGATCACCAACTCCTCCCAAGAGGAAATGGTCAACACACAGTCCTTCTCCTCGTCAATCCAAAAGGAAAGAGAGGAAACAAAGAAAGAAGAGGTCAAGAAAGAGGTCACCCTCTTCTCCTTCTTCTAAAACTTCCTCCTCTTTCGATGAAAGCTATGGCTATTCTCCTAGAGAATACAAGAGGGGAGGACATCGCAAATCATACCCTGCATGGCGAAGGTCACAAAAGCTCAAGAAGTTCAAAGAGGGAGGAAAGAGTATCTCTTTTCTCACCTATGATGGCACCTTTGGTGCCACCGACAAAGTATAGGCTTTCATCTAGCAATTTGATGCGGCCTTTGGAGACGAGGGCTTCATGGAGTCCTCCAAGCTACGCCATGTAGCTATGTACTTTCAAAAATCGGCTCGTCAATGGTGGGCTAGCCTTTGTGGCAACAACAAAGCCCCAAAGACATGGAAAACTCTACGAGTTTCCATCATGAAGCAATTCCTTGCAAGCAATGCAGAGGACAAACTACTTACCGAATGGGCAGTTTGAAGATTCTCTCCCATGAGTCTATTCACAAATATGTGGACAAGTTTTGGGATTTACATCTCAAGGCTACTGTCTTCCAAGCGATAAACTTTGATGAGCGAAAGCAACAATTTTGTGCGGGATTACCTAAAGCAATGGCCGAGTATGACAGCTCACAACGGCCTGGTTCTATCACTGAAGTAATCCACCACACCATGGTTGCTTCATGCATCAATTTCCAACAAGGGGCTAGACGGAATGTCAAGCCCATGGAAAACAAAGACAAAAGTGATGCAAAGGGGAAGACCAATGCCCAAAATTCTTCCAAGGCAAGTCCAATAACAACAACAACAACAACAACACTCGGTCCAAGGAGAAGGGAGTTTACAAAGGTAAAAACAAACTCTCTCCTGAGAGCTTGAAGCTTTTCGCAAGGACCATAATTGTTTTAAGTGTGGGAAGCAAGGAAACAAGAGAAATGCCTGCAGTGAACTCCTAGAGCTTCCATCATTGAGGCTCCAAAAGAGGATGCTCATTGCAAAAGATCACCTCTCTCCTATGCTTGGGGAAAGGTAAGGGAACATGATGCCTTCATCTTGTTTGACCCTGGCTCTACTCACAACTTCATATCAACAGAGTTGGCCACCAAGTTGGACATTTAAGCTTTTGAGATGAGAGATACTATAACTGTTGACACAGCTTTCAAGGGACAGCAAGCCTCCGTTACTCCCTTGATTGGGAAGTTGAGGCTTCATGCCCAAAGCTACATCGACAAAGAAGACTTTTTCATCTCTCCTCTCCAATATGAGGATGCTATCCTAGGGGCACCATGGTTAAACCGCATGGCTGCCAACATGAAGTTCCCTAAAAGGAGAATCTACTTTACCTATAGGGGAAAGAGAAGGTATATAGATTCTAATGAGTCTGGTCGTACTATACCACTTGTAAATTCATCGGCTTTTGATAAGTCAATGAAAAGCTCACTTTCTGCGTACATGATTTTTGTCAAAGAATCGACTAATGATGCTAATGATTTATCAAATGAAAATGGTAGGAATCAAGAAGAGTTAGACTTTTCTACTTTTCTAAATGGATTCCAAGATGTTTTCATCGATGATATCCCTATGGAGTTACCTCCAAAACGAGGGGATGATGGCCATTGAATTGAGCTCCTACTAGGAAGCTCACCACCTAACAAGCCTCCTTATTGAGTTTTCCAATCTCAACAAGAGGAGACCATGAGGCAAGTACAAGATTGGAGACAAAGGGATGGTGAGGCCTAGCTCCTCTTCCTTTTTTTCTCCATTCCTTTTAGTGAAAAAGGAAGATGGTACATACCGTATGTGTGTGGACTATCAAGCACTAAACCAAATCACTATCAAAAACAGATTTCTCGTGCCTTGGGTAGAAGATATGTATGATAAGCTACAAGGCTCTACCTACTTTAGTAGGATTGACCTACTAAAATGCGGTCTTGGGTTCAATACAGATGAACGGGTCTTGGGCATTTATAAGAAAGAGCTTTTAGCTGTTCTACATGTCCTAGACACATGGAAGCACTATTTATTGGGGACTCCATTCATTTTACGAACAGACCACCAAAGTCTCAAGTACTTCATGACGCAAACCAAGATTTCTGACAAACAAATGAGGTGGACAAATTTTCTTTCGCAATTTTATTTTCATATTGCTCACATTGCTGGTAAGCACAATCAAGTTATGTGTTACCCACCTTCTTCATGAGAAAGTCATGTATGAATCCCATGCTCCTTCCTATGCGGGGCATAGAGGCATTCAACCTACTCTTCGAGGAGTAGAGACGTACCTCTATTGGCCTACCATGAAAGTGGACATACAAGAGTATGTTTCAAAATGTGTATATCCATGGATTTTACCTTTGGATTACCCAAGTCTATCCATGGGAATACGGAAAAATGGACAATAGTCGATAGGTTTAGTAGGCAATCACACTTTATTCCTGTCAAAAAGACTATGAAGGCACACCAAATGACAATCCTCTTCATATCTAAGATTTTCAAACACCGTGGATTACCAACATCCATCATGTCAGATAGAGATCCTAGAATGACCAGTAATTTTTAGTAGAAAGGTCTCTTTGAAAATCTAGGTACAAGATTGAATTTCTCTTCGGCTTATCACCCACAAATGGATGGCCACAGTGAGATAGCCTATCTTACGATAATCTACTAAATTAAGACTTATGTTACAGAAGTAGATCAACACTCACAATGAGAAGTACTTACCCCTTGTAGAGTATGCATACAATAATACTGTCCACACTACTACGGGAAAAGCACCTTTTGAGATCATAGAGGGAAGACCTAAAAGTCCCTTGCTACTTAAAGTACATGGGAAGATCTTCACTGCTGATGAGTATAGTCGTGACCTACAAGATTTTTTTCAAAAGGTTAAGGAGGCTATATCAATCTCTCAACCAAGGCAAAAAGCTGTGCTGACAAGCACAGAAGGGCCTTAACATTCAAAGAAAATGATTGGTTCTTACTTAAGTTTCCCAAGGCTCGATTGATTAAACGACGGGCAAAAATCCTATGGGCCATCAAAAGTATTATGCTGAACTAGCAAAAAGATACTATGGTCCTTTTCAAATCTTGAAGCCAATCAATGACATGACTTATCAACTCAAGTTGCCCAACCATTGGCTCATACACAATGCTTTTCATGTGAGCCTACTTAATCCCTACAAAGGAAGGCCACCAAGAGAACCAATTATTGAAGACCCTCCAAAAATTGAAGACCAAGAAGAGGTGCTACAACCCAAAGCTATCCTTCGGCACGAAGACATGGTACTACAACATGGTAAGATTATCCGAAGGTATCTTATTAAGTTCAAAAATTATCCTTTTGAACATGCTAGATGAATGCAATAAAGCTTAAGTATAGTATGAACCTTGTCAATGCTTACAATGCTACACTAGAGTAAGCAAATGTAAATGCTTTCTAAATGAACAATGTTTTTTTCTTATAAGACTAATCCTCTTTTGTGCAAAAATTTTAAATAGTATGCATGCTTAGAATCCTGTTTGTGATGACAACGTCACCCAAACACCAAGTAGAATTTGTCTCTCTACTTTGGGAGTATGATATGGACTAAAGAGCATACATGCTTGCAGTAGCTACGTCTCCCAAGCACCAACTGGACTAGTCATCCATTCTGGAATGATGTCGTAGGGTGAAAAGGGATCCTTTACCTACTAAGGAATGTAGACTAATGACTAAGACTTTATCTCTTCTACCTTATAGTCAAGGACAACTATGATTTCAAGAGATAGGTAATGTCAAAAAATCTAATATCTAACCAATCCAAACGATTTTCTCATATTAAACTAATCATTTAATGTGCGATAATAAACGGGAGCAAGGTTTAGAATATAGACATGTGATTATGGATCTGTCTCAACACGGGGCCAATGTTAAAGGGGTCCAAATGAGAGATGGTCTGTTAAAGAGCAATGCTGTCTAATGGAACTTAAAGACCTTAGGGTTAGCTTCATTAAAGACCTCCAAAATTTAGTGTTAAAAAGTCCTTTGACCTTAGGCAAGCTATGGCTGACCTTGAGGTGGGAATCCTACACAAGCATGAGGTGCTTGTCGTGCTTGCTAACTAAGGTGCTTAAGGTGTTTGTGGGAGCCTTGCCCAAGCTTGAGGTTCTTCTCAAGCTTAAATGACTAAGGTTCTTGAAGTGTTCAATTCAAACATGATCTCTTAAGAGGCATAAACGATTTTCATGCTTAAATGACTAAGGTGCTTGAAATGTTCAATTCAAACATGATATCTTAAGAGGCATAAAAGACACATGTCAAGATCCTCCCCATGTGGACCTCATGATGTGCTTAAATCCTATTGGATAGGCTTTAAAGGGTCCAATGAGAATTTAGATGTACAAAAATATATAATTAAGTTCTTTCTCTCAAAGAGGAAAAAGAGGACACATGTCCAAATGATATAATTAAATAATACAAAAGAGAGAGAGAGAGAGGGGTGGACCAAGCATGAGAGGGGGGTATACTCCCCCCCCCCCCCCCCCACACACACACACTTTCATTGTGTGAAGTGCAAAGTGCAAGAGCTCGATCTCCTTCTCTAAGCTTGTTGAGAAGTTGAGAGCCTACACCAACACTCTTGGCTATGGAATGCAAATCCAACCAAGAGTCATGCTTCAATGTTTAAGCTTGCCATCTTCTTCATCTTCATTAATATGCTATTATGCTATGCTAAGCAAGAAGAGTGATGATAAGTGAGGAACTATTTCTTTCTCCTACAAGTGATTCTTCTTCCTCTTCCCTACCCTCATTCCCCGCTGGCTCTCTCCACCTTCGAAGGTGTTTGAGGCCTTGGGACTGAGGCTTGTGATAGTAATGTTTTTTGCAAAGTTTATGTTATTGTCGTGATGCATGAAGCTTTCCATCTTCATTGCATCACCTAGGAGGGCAAGATGCAAATGGTTATCAAAAAACCTAAAGATTTTGCCCTCCTCTCTAAAGATTTAAAAATTACAAAAGACAAGAAAACTCTTCCTAGATATGGAGATTCTGTTGTTGATTCTAGCTGCAATTCTCTAGCTTGAGATGCAAGAACTGCATGGCATCGATCGTCTGCATAGAATCGTTCCCAAGAAGCTTTGGATCAAGGAGCCATTTCAGCAAGCTAGATATGGCTATGGAGGGGGGAAACAACAACAATTGCTTGCTAGGAGATAGATTTTAACGAAGAAGAAGATTCTTGCTTAACTTAATGGAATGCATTGTAAAATAAATCATACCTCTTAACAGGATGACGTAGAGCCTTTTTCTGTGGCGGTACTTGAGAAGCTTGACAGCGACGGTTGAGAATTAGCTAAGGTATTATCACCAACAATACACTTAGAGAATGATATACTTTTACAACCAACATAAAAAATCCATCAATATGTTGTGTGTTTGTGTGTGCATGCATGCATGCATGCGTGTGTGTGTGTGTGTGTGTGTGTGTGTGTGTGTGTGTGTGTGTGAGAGAGAGAGAGAGAGAGAGAGAGCACAATACAATACACCCGCAACAGTCGAGCTACCTTCATTCAGGGATACTAAGCGGAAAAACCACGACACAAATGTACTTTCGAGTCCATACGTCCAAAATCAACCCTCTAGCCCCCAGTTCCATGCATATCTTCCACCTTAAAAAAACACCCTTCCACGGCAAATCTTCATTGGCCAAAGCCATGTTAGCAAAATTCCGCCCCTTAAGCCCTACCTTAATGGAAGTGTCAACAAAAACACTTGCTGTGAGGACAAAACATTTCTACGACATAAAGTCGACATCCCGCACAAGCAAAAATTTTGCTTGTCACCCAACATACTGTAAAAGTAACTTATTACTTTATTAAGTGTGGACTTCTTTCCACCTACCTCTATTCCCTAATTCCCACATGGACCCCTTCCACCTATGTAAGTCTCAACATGTGTCTATTCCCACCAACCTATAACTCACATGTGATGGATAATCCTCACTCCCTCAACTTGTATATATATCCCATTAGCTGCCCTCATTTGTAACAGGGTGTTCTTTCTCCATTCAAGTGCAATCTATTGTCATTGCTCTATTTCTATCTTGCACTCGCTTATGTCTTGACATTAGCATATTAAATTAATAGTGATATTAATCAAATTTAAGTTAATCTCTAAGTTCTCACATGGTATCAGAGCTCTAGAACTTAAGATTAGTTTTTCTAATTAGTGCTAAGAGAATTCCATCTCTCTAGCCCACACTCAAAGCCTCACTCTCCATTATTTTTAAGGAATCCGGAACCTCGAAAGATGGCCGAGTTAGCTTCTTCATCTTCTCCATCCGCCTACAAGCCCCGCTACATTATCAACAAGCTTAACGGCACAAACTACCAAGTGTGGAAGATTCGGATGGAACTCTACCTCACTCAGCTGCAACTTTGGCATGTCACGTCAGGAGTCGAAGAGCAACCTGACCACCCCGAAGACCCCGAAGACAAAGATTCAACATACTTCATCGACACCTATAATACTTGGCATAGTAGAAACAATAGTGCCAAGATGGAGCTCATTCTTCGTTGCCAAGATCGGCAAGTCCAAATGGTGAAAAGCTAACTACTGCTAGCGCCATTTGGAAGTTCTTTGAGAAGAACTATGAGCACACTGACCTCGTCTACCAAGTTTCCCTTATTAAGAAATTGGTAAACACTACCATGCAAGAGGGTCAGTCATCCTCCAAGTTTTTGGAGACGTGGCAAATACTTCTAGATGAAGTACTTATCTCAAGGTTTGCCATCCCTAAAAAGCTTCAAAGTATGCTCTTATTGGCTTCTCTAACTGCATCATGGAGAGCCTTTATCACTACACAAGCCACCACCGGCTAACTTGCAGCTACAAAATCTTGTAGCCAAGATCCATTAGGAGGAAACGCTTCGCGACCACACTAGCAGCTCATAGAAGTCCACAGCACTTGTCACTATGACAAGAAACTCACGCCCTTACAACAGCAAGAAGCCTCAACATTCGGCCCCTCCTCGACAACACAATAATTCTGGAAGAAAGTCACAATTTCAAAGCCACCACAATCACCAAACTTCAAAGAAATGCACCAACTGTCATCGCTTTGGACACCTCACAAAGGACTGTCAGCAACCATGCAATCAAGGTAATCGTCCTATCTCTCACCCTAATCTATATCCTTCTTACCCTCAAGGGGGGACACGCCATGGCTAGCCATCTCCTTTTATTTATGGTCAAGCTCATTATGCTGACATATCTACTTATGATAGCCCATCTTATCCTTTGCAAGTATATGCCACCACTATAGCTACTTCATATCCCAATATCTGGCTACTTGATATGGGCGCCACCCATCATATGACATATCACCTACACTGGCTATCCAACATCACTCATCTAGAATACCCTCTAGAAGTATGCCTCGGTGATAACAACATCCAGCTCGCCAAAGCCTATGGAGATGTTGTCATTAACCTACCTAATGGCCTACACACGACTATTTCTCACTTATATTATGTCCCTGGTCTCAAGAAAAATCTCATCTCTGTGAGCGAGCTAACCGACAACGGCATCATCAGTAAATTCATGCGAGAATGCTGCCACATTTTGGCACTAAACAAAGATGGTCAATATGTCACACTTTTGGTCCCCAAAACTGGGCGTCTTTATCCATAGGGTGACTCATCGCCTGCACATGCATCTGCATCATCCATAAAAACACAAGAAAACACACTCAAATGGCATTATAGACTAGGACATATTTCTCAATATGTTTTGCACCAACTCACTCATCGCCAACTTGCACTAGGTCTTCCCAAGCACCTCACTCACATCACACTTTGTGAGGGCTGCATTCTTGCTAAAGCACATCATGTCCCATTCCCCACTGCATCATCACGAGCCATTGCACCTCTCGACCTCATCCACTCTGATGTTTGTGGCCCATTGCCCGTCAACTCCCTCTTTGGCAATAAGTATATGCTTACTTTTATACATGATTTCTCAAAATACACAACTACTTACTACATGGCCAAGAAATCCTCAACCTTCTCTCATTTTTGCACATTCAAGGCATTAGTTGAGACTAAACATGGCTGCCACATTAAAACTCTCCGCACAGATCATGGTGAGGAATACACTTCTCATGCATTCAAAGATCTATGTCTTTCTGCTGGTATTCGACATGAATTCTCCATCACCAACCACCCACAAAAAAACGGTCTTGCCGAGTGCAAGAATCACACACTATTTGAAGCTGCTCGTGCCATGCTTCTTCAAGCTGGCCTCCCAGACACCTATTGGGAAGAAGCTACCGCCACTGCGTGCTACATTCAACACCGCATTCCATCCACCTGCAATCCTACTACTACACCCTACACCCTCTGGCACGATCACCCACCTCATCTTGGCCACCTTCCCATCTTTGGAAGCATTGCATACCCACTTGTGATGCAACCTTTATCAAAACTATCACAACGTGCTCAACGCACAACTTTTGTCGGCTATGGTGATCGCTTTGGCATCAAGGCATACCGCCACTGCGTGCTACATTCAAAACCGCATTCCATCCACCTGCAATCCTACTACTACACCCTACACCCTCTGGCACGGTCACCCACCTCATCTTGGCCACCTTCGCATCTTTGGAAGCATTGCATACCCACTTGTGGTGCAACCTTTATCAAAACTATCACAACGTGCTCAACGCACAACTTTTGTCGGCTATGGTGATCACTTTGGCATCAAGGCATACCGCCTCTATATCCCAGATCATCACAAGTTTATCTTTGCCCGCACCGTCGTCTTTGATGAAGAATTCATCAAACTCAGGCAAATCTTCTCCACCATCACACCCTACATTCTCATCACCAGTCCACTCTTCTCATCAATCTTTGTTGACGGCCTCACCCACACACACACCCATGAAAATTTCCCACCCTTCTAGGCACAATCTTGAGCCTCCCTTCACCATCCAAAGGCCTTTCCTCATCGCCCATCCACCTCCTCATGTCTCGCATTCTCATGCACAACCAATCGGCAACACTTCTGCACCACCTCTTGCACCCATCTCCTCACAGTTGACACCATCACCAACACCGTCCGTCCCAACTGCCGCTACTTCCATCACACCGCAAACACTCGGTGCTCCACCTCGTGAGGTCCCATCACCTTCGCTACCGGTCTCACCTTCACAATTGCCATCTTTTTTCTGAAACTCCCACGAAGCCTTGCCAGTTACTCCCATCCCAGCAGACGTCAACGAAGTCGAGCCCCATAGCTCTACTTCTGCCACCTCGCCATCGTAACACACTTCGGCTATACACTTGGACCAAGCCGCCTCTAGCTCGCATGGCCGCACCCGCTCTCTTCACGAGATCTATGAAGCCACCAATTTCTTTGTTGTCCTCAGTGATGAAATGATTCTTGAACATCCACCAGAGCCTCTTGAAGATGCCCTTCCCCTCTCTGTTCTCGATGCCCTCGCTTCTAGCGAGAGTAAGGAGTGGCATGCCACCATATTGGATGAACTCCAAGCCCTCAAAGAAGCTAACACTTGGGAGCTTGTGCCGCCTCCTAAGAATCATAACATTGCCTCTTGCAAATGGCTATTAAAGAAGAAATACCACCCCAACGGCTCAGTTGATCACTACAAGGCATGCCTTGTCGCTCGCAGCTTTACTCAACAACAAGGTGTGGATTACTTAGACACCTATTCGCCAGTACTGAGTATGACTGCATTTCGGCTTCTTATTGCACTTGCTGCTAAGTTCAATCTTCTTTTACATCATCTTGATATAAAAAATGCATTCTTACATGGCTTGCTCCAAGAGCTCATCTATATGCTACAACCTCCTCATTTTGAAGACCCTCACCACCCTGATTATGTATGTAAATTGCATAAGCCCATTTATGGCTTAAAACAGTCTGCACGAGAGTGGTACATCCGCATGCACCACTACTTGCTCAAATGTGGCTGGGAACGTCTTATAGCAGACTACAATATCTACATATGGCAGACCTCTAAAGGCATGACTATCTTAGGCCTCTTTGTGGATGACATTCCTCTTCTTGGCACATCAGAGTACATGTTGCTACAAGCAATTGATTGCATCTCTCATGAATTCCCAGTAACTGACAAAGGATCTATGACTTATTTTCTCGGCATTGAAGTCATAAGAGATCTAGCAGGTAAATTTATTCAATTATCCCAATCCAAATACATTGAAGAACTCCTCCTCTTCTATGGTATGTCTACTTCAACCCCTGAGTTTACCCCTTTGCCTGTTAAGCACAAGCTTGCTCCCGAATTTCATGATTACACTCACACTGATGCACTCTACTGCCCATTCTTTCATTTCCCAAAATTCTACGGACAATTACGTTATCTTATCTCTTGCATCCGTTTCGATCTTTGCTACACATGCCATATCCTCTCTCGCTCTATGTCAAAGCCCTGTAAAGTGCACAAGCAAGCTGCAAAGCGCACCCTTCGCTACTTACGCACCACTCAACACTATGCCCTCACTTACTATTACGACCCCTCTAGCCCCATCTCTATTTCAGGATATGTTGATGCCAACTAGGTTGACGATGACCCTCGATGTTTTTCTACAGGGGGCTATGTATTCACTTTGGCTGGTGGTCCTATCTCTTGGCAAGCCAAAAGACAATCTTCTATTGCAAGTTCTTCTACTGAAGCGGAATACGTTGCTGCTGCTCTTGCCTCCCGCGAGGCTCTTTGGATCTCTGAATTGATCAACGAATTGAAGCTACCATTCAATATCTCTACTGATCCAATCACTCTTTTTTTTGATAATCAGTCTACCATCGCACTTACAGAATCACCTTCCTTCTCATCCAACCTCAAACACATTAAGATAAGCTTTCATCTCTTGAAAGAATTAGTCGTAAATAGCTTCATCAAGCTAGTGTATGTTCCATTTGCAGAAAATTGCGCAGACTTTCTCACCAAGTCTGTGCCCGTCACTAAACAAACAACCTCATCTCGTAATTTGAGTTTGATCCCTGTTGGATGAACTTCTCATTGAGGGGGGATGGCATGTATCTACGAAATGGCTACTTCACAAAGCTTTTTGTTCATCAATCTCAATGCGTTACAACGAGAAGGGCCACCCTTAAGGGAGGATGTAAAAATAACTTATTATTTTATTAAGTGTGGACTTCTTTTCACCTACCTCTATTCCCTAATTCCCACATGGACCCCTTCCACCTATGTAAGTCTCAACATGTGTCTATTCCCACCAACCTATAATTCACATGTGATGGATAATCCTCACTCCCTTTACTTGTATATATATCCCATTGCTGTCCTCATTTGTAACAGGGTGTTCTTTCTCCATTCAAGTGCAATCTATTGTCATTGCTCTATTTCTATCTTGTACTTTCATATGTTTTGACATTAGCATATTAATTAATAGTGATATTAATCACATTTAAGTTAATCTTTTAAGTTCTCACACATACTACCGATCACTGCAGGAGCTTCTGTTTTCGTTATGCGTGAGGAATGGCCCCTCCGGCTTACAGAAACGGGATGTTCTTACTCATTTGCGTGTTTGCCTTCTTCATACGACTGCTGGTGTCTCTTCATTCTTACTCAGGTAGGCATCGACATTCTGCAAGCATGTTCTTGTTTTTTTCGTCGAGTAAGATGTGTTCAATGCTAATGCTGTGTGTGTTTTAAGGTGCTCAAACGCCCCCCCATTTTCGTCGAGTAAGATGTGTTCAATGCTAATGCTGTGTGTGTTTTAAGGTGCTCAAACGCCCCCCCATTTTGGAGATTATGAAGCACAACGACATTGGATGGAGATAACTCTGCATACGCCAGTCCAAGAGTGGTATGTCAACACTTCTCACAATGACCTGGGTTATTGGGGTCTGGATTATCCTCCGCTTACTGCGTACCAGAGCTTCTTTCACGGCCTTGCACTCAATGCTCTTGAGCCAGACTCTGTTGCCTTGCATACATCCCGTGGCTATGAGACCCCCAGCAGGTATAATGCCACAGTCTATCTCATTTTGTTTTGGATAATAAATGTTCCGATCTTCTAGGATCTGTGGGGTTGCTATGCTTGTTGCTCGGTGTGTCTTTCTCCGCGATGGTTGTTATGTGATGTCTCCTTGAGAAGGTTTACAAGGTCAATGATGGGCGTGTTGTTATGTGTCTAACTTGTTAAGGTAACAACATGAGAGATACGGAGTGGTTGAACCAAATCGAGACTTTGTTATCTACACAGACGCATGAAGATCACTCTAGAAAAGATAGAAAGTTTGTATTCAAGGAATCCAAAATGTTTCACGATTGTCAGTCATGTCAATCATATTTGCATGCTCATTCCTTGGCAAGACCCAGTCACAACAAAAGCACTCGCATGATTTCCCATCAAGCATTGATATTCCCTTTGTGGTTTGCCACAATTGATAGTTTTAGGTCGAAAAGTCAAGTTTAGATTGCATTTTTGGCACGTACTTGGTGAAAGGTTTGGCACTCCATGTCACGTGACACGTCCAACCCTATGTATCTGTGGACAAGCTACATCATGATCAGGGTTCAGTCAGTCCAGTCAGTTTAGATTAGAAGTGATCTGACACTTTTGTGAGTCTATTCGTAGACCGTGCATGCCCAGACACTTAGTGTAGATGCGTATCCTCTGATTGCACACAGTATGATCATAAGCATTCCCATCATAATCCATTAGAATCAGTCAGGGGAATTTTCCAGTGCATTTAGCCTATTTTTTCTATTTTTGACATTTTTCACTTATTAATTTAAGTGACTTTCCAACAAAAGTAGGTAGGGCAATTTTGCTAAGTTTGTATATAAGTAAACTAGAGCTAGCACTATTTGGCAGAAGAGGCAACATGAGCCAAGCTCAGCAGGCCACTTCTCATCAAGACCTTGGTGGACTTCCCTCCAAGCAAGAAGCAAGATTCCCCTGCAAGATCCCCTCCAGTGTAGCGTTTCATACCCAGGCAATCTCATCCAATTAGGAATATTCAGTGGTTGACACATCACAATGCAACACAAATGCTTACATATGCGTGTTACAAGACATAGAAACATAAAGTTGCCGATGAACACTCCTCCCGAATCAACCTTCGGCTGCGCGCTCGCTGCTGCTTGCACCTCCACCCCTGCGCCATCGCTGCCCTCCCTCCCCCCCCATCGCTGCCCCCCCCCCCCCCCCCCCTTCGCTGCCCCTCCCCCCCTCCGCTGCCCTTGCGTTGCCCCCACCCCCCCTTGCCTGTTCTCTCGCGCGCGGCAACCCAGCCCATCCCCCCCTGCTGCACGCTGCCCCCCCCCCCCCCCCCCCCCCCCCCGCTGCCTTCTCGCGCTGCCACCCTCCGCCCGCTGCCCTCTCGAGCTGCCGCCCCCCTGTCCGCCTTATCCGCTGCCGCCCGCTGTCCTCTCGCGGTGCCACCCGCTGCCCTCATCCGCTGCTTTTTCCAGCCCCCCCCCCCCCTCGCTCCGGTCTTTGCTCACAAAATCTCCCTCCTCGCCGTTCTCTTCTCTCTCCGCCTCTTTCCCGAAGATTCTCTGCATTTGGCTCTGGCAGCGCTGTTCTTTGGACAGTGCTCGGCGCGATCTGTTGGCAGAGTTTTTTCTCCTTCCGCTTCTCCGCCACAACAGTAGACACAGATGGAGGCTCCAGCTCCGCCACAGAGGGACTCGTCCGAAGCCCTCTCGCCCGACCCCGCTGAGCCCACCATTCGACTTGCTCTTTCACCGACAGAGCAAGCGAGCCTAGCCGTAGAGGTTGAGCGCTTGCAGGCAACTTCTGTCATCTGCAAGATTCTCGGCACCCGACCCAGCAGAGGAGAGCAGCGTGACCTTCTCCAGGCTCGTCTTCTCGCAGAGGTGGGCAAGATCTTGGACGTACAGATACTCGGATGAGGTTTCTATCAGATTGAGTTTGAGACCTCCGAGATGGCGTCCAAGGTCATCGCCATGAGTCCATTGACCATCCGAGCAGCACGAGCCCACTTTCGACAGTGGAGACATGGTTTCGCCCTACTTCGGATGTTCTGGTAGAGGAGGCAGACATCCCCATCTCCGTCTGCTTTCCGGGTTTACGGAGGGAGTACTTACCACTTTTGTCCAGGATAGGCTCAGCCATTGGGACTGTCCTGGAGACCTCGCATGGCAGCCTCAGTAGCTGCCAAGGCGGCTGACATTCCCTCAGTTCGCGTTCTGGTTAGGGACACTCACACGCTCCCAAGGTTGTAAGGTACGTAGTATTCGGTACGTGTTCGGTACGTACTGTACGTTGTACCGTATGGATTGGGCCATAAGGTACGTAAAATTCGTAGTATATTTTTTAAAAGCTAAAAATACAAAGAATTTCAAATTTATATACAACCTATCTAGTTTAAAAACACTGCACAATACTTAAACATAGCCACAACTTTCAAAAAACACTTAAAATCACCCCACAGGTTAAGTAACCACTAGATAACTCTGCAACACAATTAACGCACACTTCCAAGTTGAATACAAAACTTACAATCTTTCGCGAGGTCAGGACTCTAGAGTGCCTCCTTGCAGACTCCAAACACAAAGAGAAGGAGGGAGGGAGGGAGAAAGAACCTTATCGGTGGCGGCAAATCCTTCCTTGGTCTCTGTGCAGAGACTCTGTTCTACTCTCTGATTCTCTGTTGTGATAATAACTAGTATAGGATAGGTGGACTTATTAAAGGCCTCGCCCACCTAATCCAACCACGGGGAATAGGCACTGTTGGCGATTTTTTTTTTCCAGAGGTTTATTTTTTCAGAGGTTTTTTTTTTTAAAAAAAAAAAATTTTGTGTACGTACGGAATCGTACGGTGCGTACGGATACCGTACGGACGTACCGTACGGTACGGAACCATACCGTACGTACGTACGGAAACAACCTTGCACGCTCCCGAAGGTCATTCTTTTGCCTCGGGTGAGTGGGGGTTGGTTTAGACAGAGTGTGGAGTATTCGGGCCTCCCGAACCAGTGCTTCATTTGTCGACAGATGGGCCATCTTGCGAAGGCCTGTCCACGGAGAAGGCCTCAACCTACACCACAAACTCAGCCCCAACCTGCAAGGGCTGGCCAACAGCCACAGACAGAGACACAACGCACACATGCAGAGCCACCCTCTGAGCCTGGGACTCCAGCGGAGGAGGGATGGTAGCAGGTCCGTGGTCGATGACGGCAGGGGCCACAGCGACAGCCTGGCACTCAGAGTGGTCCTCAGGCGCCTACCCAGCAGCTGTGAGTTCCCACGGGGAACTGGTTCGGTCCTCTTGAGCAGGATGAGGTCCCTGCTCCAGCCCCCACCCCAGCTTCACCCTCGATAGCCCTTCCCCTCCTAGAGTTCCCCCCCTCCTCATCATCCTCCCCCCTACCTCCTGCTCTTGTCGCCTCTTCCCCCCGCCCCTCTACCTCTGCTGCTCCCCCCCGCCCCTCTTCTCCACCTCTTCCCCCTGCTCCTACTCCCCCTCCTCCCGCTCTAGTTCCACAGTCGACCCAGGGGGCAGGGCCTTCTCCGGTTGCTAGGAGATCTCGTGACAACGCCTTTGCCACGAGTCGCTTGGCGAGAGGGACAACCTTTCTTGCGACCCCCTCTACAGGTACAGACATCTCCCCTTGCAGCTATCCCTCGTGATCTGACGAGCATCGACATCCGGCGCCGATGGGACTTCTTCTACTACGACTTTACTCGTTTTCTCGGCGACCCCTCAGCAGACCATGAGGCAGCCTGCTTCAAGGTCCATGTTCTGTTCCTTGCAGCTAGGGGGGACAGTGGCCTTGGACTCGGCAGTTTGCTTCTCCTTTTCCCTTTGCGGTAAAGACCAGACAGAGTGGACTCTCGACTCAGTGTCGGGATGGTTGCACACACAGGTCCTAGAGTTCTCTCACCACATGGGAGAACTAGGAGTTGCAGAGATGCTTCAGACTTTGTGGCCATTGGCCAAGTTTGCGGTGACACCTCCAGATACAGCATGATGTAGACACATTGTGGTTTACTTCTTTGCCGATACATAGTGCTTGCCATGCTATGTACACATTCATGAGGACTCCTAGATAGAGGAGGTTGCTTTACGTACGGCTCGCTCTGCTTGGGCTTGGGCCAGGCACTCGTTGCAGTCACACCTATCTAGAGGACGCTCGGATGCGGGCTACTCCCCATCCAAGCCAGCCTCGAAGATAGCCCGTTTAGCTGCTGCGGTAGCATCTGTTCTCTCTCGCTCCCCATGAGGATCATCTCATGGAACGTGCAGGGATTTGGTGGGCCCCAGTTTCAGCGTCAACGGGGCCGACTGCGTCAGCAGCTTCAGCGTTGCCTTGTGGGAGGAGAGATTGATCTCCTTATGCTTCAGGAGCACCATATGTGTGAGAGCCGCATTAGACGTTGTGGTCAGCTCTTGCGTGGACGATATGATTCTTTTTGGCAGCTGCTTTTGGAGCTGGAGGCATCCAAGGTGGGGTATGTATGACTATTGCGGACTCTTTGCAGCAGGCCATTGTGGGCAGAGGGATTTTTGTGCCAGGTAGGGCTTAGTGGATTACTATGCAGGTTCAGGGTTGCCTTGTGGGCTTCCTGAACATCTATGTGCCCAATGTGGCGAGTGCTGGAGCAGAGTTTTGCTCACAGATAGTTGAGTCTCTGCCGCAGGCAGAACACTGGTGCATAGGGGGGGCTTCAACATGTTGGAGGACCCTTTTGACAGGATTGGTGGTAGCCATGCTACTGTGCACGGAGTTGAGCTGGCAGCTTGGGAGAGGTTTTGTACGACTCTGAGGGTCTCGGATGTTTGGCAGCACTCTAGTTTTGTGAGGCCCCCGGACAGCGTGGCCTTCTCTCGTTCGGACCGTAGAGTGGGAGGAGTGAATCTATCGCGGATAGATCGCCTCTACACTAGTGACCATTTCAGTGACTTGGGAGGGACAATTGGTATTCTGGCAGGGACTTCCTTCTCGGACCATACATCAGTGATCCTCACAGTGGCAGACAGGCAGAGGAGAGTGAGCACAATGCTTCGCATCCCAGAGAGGGTCTTGCTGGACTCTGCACTCAGAGAGCGAGTAGAGCCTCTCTTGACAGAGAGCTTGGACATGGAGGATTCTCTTGTTGACAGAGTGGCCTGAGGACTAGCTCAGATTAGTCGTTTCTTTCTCCAGGAGTCTTTGGCTCGCCGAGCTGCAGCGAGAGAGGAGGAGCAGCGTCTCAGACAGGGCATTGCTTTGTTGCAGAGGATGCAGGAGCAGCATCTAGACAGTCCTTGGTTGGAAACTTGGAGGAGCAACTACAAGAGGCTCGCCAGGAGCTTGTTAGCACAGAGGAGCGGCGACACGAGTTTGCTTTCCATCGACATGCATCTTAGTGGACACAGGTGGGCGACAGAGTGACTGGTGCTTTCTTTGAGGCAGTGGGAACTCGACATTCGCATGCCAAGGTCAATCAATTGCTTCTGAGCCCGAGGATATGCGTGCAATTGCTACTGACTTTTACCGTGAGTTACTGTCTTGCAGAGCCTCAGTTAGAGCGTCAGGATGCATGCAGGGAGCAGGTGTGGGCACAGATGCCTTGCCTTGTGACTGAGGAGATGCGTCAGAGGCTTGAGCTGCCACTTCAGCTTGAGGAGCTGCACGCAGCTCTTAGGGCCCTCCCCCGTGTTAGCTGTCTAGGTGAGGATGGGTTGACTCCCAGTTTTTTCTTGGAGCACTTGGACCTGCTTGGCCCAGATCTCTGTAGTGCTTTTCAGTACATTTTGCACACAGGAGTGATGCCTGACAGCATGAGTGAGGGCTTGATCTACCTCATTCCCAAGGAGGGTGGCTCCTTGGATGAGATTGGACAGTGGCGCCCCATCACCATCCTCAACTCAGCCTACAAAATTCTTGCCAAGGCTCTTAGTTTGAGGATTCAGCCACTTCTAGAGAGCCTTATACATGGGACTCAGACAAAGGAATGTAGTATCCTTGACAACATCTTTACTTTTTGGGAGGCTTCGGCCCTAGCGCGGCTCCGTGGTGAGGACCTGGTGATTCTTCTTCTCGATTTTGAGAAGGCATACGACAAAGTTGACTGGGACTTTCTAGAGGGCACTCTACACAGGATGGGCTTCTCAGATGCTTGGATCAGAGGGGTGTCAGCTTTGTACAAACAGGCTCACAGTCAGATACTTTTAGCAGGAGGTAGAGGGGATCGCTTCATGCTCACACGTTCGGTCAGACAGGGCTGTCCTCTTGCCCCCTTCCTCTTTCTGTTCTATGCGGAGGCGATGAGCAGGTTTTTGGTGTCGCAGCAGGTTGGTCTACGGGCCTTAGCACTCCCTATTCGGGGAGATGAGCTACTGGACGCTGAGTTTGCCGACGACTCAGCCTTGTACTTCGATGGCCAGGAGGCCAGCCTTCACAGGTGTGAGCAGGCTCTGGAGACCTTCTGTTGTGCATCGGGCGTACTGATCAATTGGAGAAAGACAGTGGCTTTCTCGGTTGGTAGTGCTTCTGTGCCCGATTGGATGCCAGGAGAGGGTTTTAGGTGGATCCCCCCAGGGACTGCAGTTCGGTACTTGGGCTGTCAGGTTGGTTTGGACTTGTCTCCCGAGCAGCAGATTGCTCCCCTCCTCCTGTCTATCAGGAGGAAGTTGTTACACTGGAGCTCAACACGACTTTCTTTGGCTGGCAGAGTAGTAGTGGCCAACCAGGTGTTGTTGGCGACTATGTGGTACGTCACTTCTTGCTGGATCTTCTCGAGTTCTTGTATCAGCCAGGTAGAGAGGCTGATCAGGAACTTCCTTTGGTCAGGACGTGACACTCAGATGGCCCGAGCGAAAGTGGCTTGGCAGGTCATCACTCTTCCTTGTTCACAGGGAGGGGTTGGGATCATTGACCCAGCACAGCAGAGCAGAGCCCTTCTTGGGAAGTTCATAGTCAGAGGACTTCTTCCAGGTGAGGAGCCCTGGAAGGAGTTTTTGCTACAGCGGCTTCGTGCTAGAGTGCCTCAGGCTGGAGGCCCCTGGCGACCTTCGACCAGATGGATCTTCATAGAGATGCGCAGAGCTGGTTTGAGCAGGAGATTGCAGCTGTGAGTTTGCTTTGATCTTGGGAGCTCTTGCGGCGAGGCCTGGAGCAGCGACAGCCTACTTGCACGGAGGAGCGCCTACGGCAGCCCCTTGTTTGGAACCCCATGGTTAGCACTCAGAGAGGCCACTTGGTTGGTAGTCGGCCTCATGTTTCCTGGGGTCCCATGGCAGCAGGTCCAGCACGCTCTTTAGGTGACTGGTTAGAGTTTCCAAGCTTGTCAGAGGAGGTGCAGGGTTTCCAGCTACTACAGGGCATGAGAGGGGTGCAGAGCATGTGCCAGGACATCTCAGAGGCTGTTCCAGCTGAGTGGCTCACGCCTCTCGAGCCAGTAGCACCCAGGTGGATGGGAGCCTTCACACGACTGGAGGTTCTCATCTCAGTCAGGGCCTGCTCAGAGACTGTTCCATCCCTTTTCTTCGAGCTACAGGGTGAGGGACGCTTACAGCACGCTTACAGTGAGTTGCAGTAGAGGCCCCGCAGGTGGCAGAGTGCTGTTTTCAGAGGATCCGAGTGGTGGGCATCTGTGGGAGGACTTGTGTCATCGATCCTGACCGAGCAGCTCTTGAGACTGGACACCGGAGGCTGTGGGCTTGGGAGTGCTGTCCACTGGCACGAGTACAGTGGGATCCTGGTGAGTGGATTTGGAGGGACCCTTTCTCTTCTCAGACCACCCAGGTGTCCTGTTCTTTCAGTACACTGTTCGATTGGGACATCATATACTAGCAGCACAGAGAGAGGCCCGCCCCGCTGCAGCACCTCTTTGGCAGGAGGAGGGTCTCACAACCGAGTTCTTGGCAGCCTTCTGGGAGAGGTTGTGGGACTCCAGATAGCTGAGGTGAGTCACCTTGCTTCAGTGGGGCTGGTCGCACACAGAGTTACAGCAGTTGGGAGCTGGCTAGTGCATAGTGGTCTCTCGGCCGCTTGTGCATCTTGTGACCATCTTGTGGAGAGTCAGCGTCACTGTCTTTGGGACTGTCCTTTGGCATAGCAAGTGTGGCTTCAAGTTCTTCGGCTGATGCCTGCTCTTTCCACGGCTTGACAATACACTTGGGGAGCAGCGGCTTGGTCCACCCTCACGGGGCCGGCACTTCAGTTTGAGCTATCTTCCACTAGCAGGATGATAGTGATGCAAGAGGGGCGACCTACACTCCAGCCTGCCACAGAGCTTACTCCACAGGAGTGGTGCAGTGAGAGAGAGGAGTGTTGGGAGCTCATCAGTGGCGTGACACTCTGGTTCATCTGGCAGGCCTGTTGCTTCTACATCTTTGAGGCTCGTCCTGTGCCACCAGTAGAGACTGTTCGCGATCTTTGGCTAGAGCTGATCCACACTCTCAGAGGACAGCTTGAGAGACTACAGGGCAGCTCCGACCGCATGCGGGAGCGCAGAGAGGCTTTCCTTCGACTGTGGCGTCTTGGGCCTTTCTACACCATGGTCCAGGGTATACTCCGATGGCACTACCGACCACCTGTGTGGCTTATCCCTGCCCCCATTTCTTGATTTAGCCCCATTGTACATATGCTGGTTTTTTCATTGGGAGAGTCTCCCCATCATGGTTGTTGTAGTCCTCTTTTGAAGAGGTGGTTGTAGCCCTATGGGCTGTTTCATTAACTAATAGAAGGATCTTTTTCTCGGAAAAAAAAAACACTCCTCCCGCATAACCTAACAAGGTCCGGATTGGGAGATATTCAACGACTCTCTCATCACTCCTCCCGCATAACCTAACAAGGTCCATGCCGGGAGATATAGAGGCCTTTTACAACCAAACGCCCCTATACCGTAGCATGCGTCGTTTGGAGGTGCTGAGAGTAACCACCGCTCAGACTTCTTAATACTCCTCCCGCATAACCATCCAGGTCCGGGCCGGGAGTCACAACAACAATTATTTTACAAGCATACAACCAAACACTCCCTAGGCATCGGCCTGCATCATTTCGAGGTTCAAACGATACGAAAACAGTATTTCTCACTTCTCACCCGAGAGTAAAATCACCAATCAATGTAACCAGTATTAAAACCAGAGTCAAACAATTCAAATCGGCACCAAGACAGGTTCAAAACAAATACCAGCCATTTCAAACAGGATCACCAAATAAGTTGTCAAACAGATTTCAAACTTAAAAAGCAATCTCGACATCAGTCGAGCTCGAAAAGTCGATTGACTTTCCATCCTGAAACTTGCACCAAAAATTAGGGTTAGATTCTTTCCATAAGGTCGTAGCCGAGCACAGCATGGTCCATCAGCCCTTGGACAGACAATGTTTTCTTTGGCGGCGATGGTAGTCCCAAGATAGCAATTGCACTGGACCTCCAAGGTCATCTGCTCGTGAAGAGATGTTGAGAAATTTCAAGTTATAATTTGCTAGGGTTTCCATGGCAAGCATTTCAGGATACCCCACTCTGCCAGAAGTTGCACTCCAAAGGAAGATGTCAGAAACCATATAACTTCGGGCAAAAATTTTCTTGAAAGCTTGCCAAGTACTTGGAGTATGCTGCTTGGTAGCTATCAACATCTGCATGGCACTGCCTCTGAGAAAAACAGCAGCTCCAAACAAATCTTGGATCCTTCTCTTGTAAGTGATCTTTATGGCTTATGCCGTGTAAGACATCAACGGTGAAGACGGGAGCGCGCCCAATGCGCGATGAAGTAAGGGTGGGAGTGGCTAGTAAGTTTAGGGTTGACTTTCGCCAAAGGATCGGGCTTAACTGTCTTCTTTACTGCAGAGAAGTGAGCCTGCTTACTGAATCTGTTGATGACCGTCCAAAGGCCATCATGCCCATTCTGTGTCTTCGGGAGATCAAAGATGAAATTCATTGCAATACTTTCCCAGGGGCGGGTGTAATGGGTAAAGGCTGTAGTAATCCTTATGCCTGTCAAACTTGACCTTCTGGCATACGAAACAACTGCGATCAAAGGTGTTCACATCCTTCTTGAGTCTCGGTCTAAAGAAAATAACGCTCCACACCTTTCAAGGTGGTATCAAGATTCAATGCCACGATGACCGATAAAAGGTGGACAATGGCACTCAGTCAAAACCTTTTCCATGAACGGCTGTGTAACACACAACATTGTTTTCTTCATCAAGTAGCCATCTTGTATGGAATATCCTGCCACTATCTCTCCGTTCTGTATCCGAGTAAACACATCGGAAAAATCTAGATCGGTGGTGTACTGGTCAACCATATCCTCAAAGCTTCTATGGTGGATCGCGGAAATAGCCAAGAAGGGGGCTTCCGAGACAAAGCATCTGCCACTAAGTTTTTCTGTCCTTGAACATGGACAATCTGAAAGTGAAACTGTGACAAGATGCAAACTGCATGTGGTGCGAACTGAACCATCCTTTGGAAACTTAGAACACTGCATCTTATCCAAAATACATCCTTCACAAACATGTTTGACAGGTGCTTCAAGAGGCGGCAAAGAAGCAACCATATCAGATTTCTGCAAACGCAGCAGACTGGCAAAATTCAGATGACCAAAACGTGCATGCCAAAGTATTACCGCCAATAGTAAGAATGCAAGCCCAAGAAGCTTCTAACTTCATGAACATTCTTCAAGTTTGGCCAATCGCGGATAGTGTCACTTTTGGCCGGATCCATCTGTAACCTTTCTGCTGAGACGATGTGTCCCAAGAAATGTATCTCAGGCAAGAAAAACTCGCTGCTTTTCACATTTATAAGCAATTTATGCTTCCTCAGTGTTTGGAAAACCCACAAATGATCGATACTCTTTGAAAATCCAAAAAGTCGTCTTGAAAGCTGTCTTGTAGACATCTCCAGGAGCAATACAGATCTGATGATAATCACTCTTCATATCAATTCGGCAAGTAGAATTGTGTAGTCTGTCGAGTATATCATTGATCCTCGTAATGTGGAAATCTGTTATGGTTCATCGTTTCTTTATTTTGGCCTCGGCTAACTCTGTAACATTCATAGGAGAAAGAAATAGTTCCTCACTTATCATCACTCTTCTTGTTAGCATACATAATAGCATAGTAATGAAGATAGAGAAGATGGCAAGCTTAAGCATTTGAGCATGGCTCTTGGTTGGATTTGCATTCCATAGCCAAGAGTGTTGGTGTAGGCTCTCAACTTCTCAACAAGCTTGGAGAAGGAGATGGAGCTCTTGCACTTTGCACTTCACACAATGAGAGAGTGTGTGTGTGTGTCTGGGAGAGTATATCTCCCAAGCTAGCCCCCTCCTTTCTTTGGTCGATGTGATCTTCATGACGTAAAGGAGGCAACTCGCTTTGTACGCCTTAGAAACAGTCACCCCTATTGCAGAAAATCTTGTCGTTCTTTTTCGAGGTCAAACATATTCGATCTTCAATCATCATTCAGTTCTCTCAAGAAAATTGAGTAAAGAAACTGAATTTCACCAAGTACAATCTCTTTGCCCTTCATTTATCAAAGTCGCTTTCTTAGCGCGATAGTCAACCACGGCGTTGTTCTTGTGGTACCAAGGGATTCCTCGGAGGACATCACACACTTCCAAAGGCATGATATAACAATCCTTGTGTTCTATGTTGGGTCTAAAGGCTCTCCGGCGACCCTTGTACATTATTTTATTCTTTGGGTGTGAACCACCCCTAGGGTCACTTATGTGACCCTGTTGGGGTATAAAGCCCAATGTGGTCGCCTAGGTGAGTGGGCGGGCCGCCAGGTATGTACACACATTCTTTTGTAAAAACCTAATAAGAACTCACTATGCTCTACACATTACAGTAGAGCGAGTTCACCATATCGTCGTGCTCTTCTTCTCGCACTCTCTCTCGCGTCGCACTTCCGCTCGTACTCCTTTAACTGGTATCAGAGCTCAGATCGAGGATCGGGACAGCACTGCAGGAAGCTAGAGTCACCTGCTGAGATTGGAGTGAGATTCGACAGGCGAAGACACGGCCCCAAATCCTGTGTGTGAGCTTGAAGGGCTCGGTGTTCTCAGATTTTCATTCTGAGGTCATCTCGGCCACCGTTTGGCTTCGACAAAGTTCTGCGCAGGCCATTTTCGACTACGTGGTCTCGGTGGGTGCAGATCCGACTCTGCAAATTTGGGGTTTCGACCTACGACTGCAGGTGCTGAGATATTGGCACTCCCAGAGTGCTGATTTGTGGCTGTCTAATCCAAAAAGGGAGGTAGACTTTACTTCAAACCTTGATTTAGCTTTCACCCATTATTAGTCGTCTATTATACCTGCGCTATAGTGACACAAGAGAGGGGAATGGGATACAGATGCTAGAATGCACCTGTATGAGAAGACCGACACCAGATTGGCCCCTAACTTAGGCGCCCCTTTCGGTATTTCTTTATTGTTCAAAAGAGGGAATAAATGCTGTGGATCCCTACAAGCTGCCCCGCACAAACTTGGCTGAATTTCAACTGTTCCGGCCTGATTTCGGCAGCATAACTGTACTAGGACCCTTCACAGTTAGTATTCCCACGCATTGACTGACTTTCCCGACGCATACGGGCACTTTGCAAAACCTGGTGAGAATCTGCAGCACGCTGAATTCTCTGTTTTCAGCCCTGAAAATGCACCAGATCGCCTGTACAGCGGTCCCCTTGCGTCCCCGAACCTCCTGGGGGTATTAGGGTCCGTTTAGGGCCAAAACCCTAAACCTGCAAAAATACACAGCAGGCTGTAATTCACTGTTTCGGGCTCCGTTTCGCGTGCCGGTCGCATCCGTAGCAAGTCCTCGAGCTCCCGCACCTGTAGGGCTACTTGCCCTTTGAATCGGACGAGATTTCTAGCGTGAAACCTCTCCGAATTCACCTGTACCTGCGGGGGGATTAGCCGCCAGCTAATCCAGTACCTGTGCAAGAGGCTCTTGCCTCGGCAATCGCGCATGAACCCACACAACTGTACATTGGTCAAATGAAGAGCCCACTAGAGGGGCATAACATACTGCCAAAGGGGAGAGAGAGGGCAGTGCGTAGCGTGCAGGGCATCACTCTTGGCACCGCACTGTACATAGGAGGGAAAGCAAATACTCCATAGCTCTTAACCTGTGACAAATTCTGAAAATCAGCCTCCTCTCTCATTTTAGGCGTCCCCCTCTCTGGCCAGGAGTAGCAGAATGCTCACAGAGTGCCACATGGCACATTTTCCGACTTTGGGCATTCCCGGCTAAAAATATCTCAACTGGTGCGTCAGTTGACTTTGCAGCAGAGCAAGAAAATGTTCCCTTTGTCATTCTGGAGGTAATGACGTCAACACATTTTCAAGTCCCAAAATAGCAGTTCCCTAAATTTTAGGAGATGCTGTCATTGTATCTTTCTAGGTCATCCGATCCTCTTTGTACACTGCGGCCACATCCAGAACTGAAATGTAGCCTCTGTAGCAAAGGATTCCACTTTGGCTAGTCAATGACCCCACTTGGCTAACCATAGTCCTTGTCCAACCTTAGTGCTCTCTTGCCCTCAGGCATGGACTCCCTCTGGATAGTTCCACACTAGCTATGCAATGCAGGGCAGTTAGATTTCCCGAGGGGTGTTTCCAAAAAGTGAAAGTAAATAGATAATAAGAAAGAAATCAACAAAAAGGATAGATAGTAGTCACACGTTGGTGACAGTCTACACATCGAAGGACGGCTCACAGTTCTTGGAGGCGTGTCACATACGACACGGGCGCATCTACACACAGATTGTAGGCGACATCCACTAGTTCATCAGGTAGCTTGTGTTTGCTGCTTGATATTCCAGATTTCATCATGACATTGCAGGTACTTCCACATGGGATGTATTGTCAGAGACGATGTATGTCTGTTGAGGATTTGCTGGCTGTGAGTCACGCAGCAAACAACCGCCGCAGCGGTTACAGCATATAGTGGGAAATTTGTGGATGTATGACTTTGTGGGAAGTCCATGTACTGTCAGATTTACTAAAGTCTTTGTTGAGGGTCGAGTGAGGTTTTATTGAGCTGGGGGATTCTCGAATGTTGAGATCCTTTCGGTGATACAGGTCTCGGAGCGATCCCTCGAGCACCCTTAGATAGGCAGCTAGGATGTATTGACTGTGAGTTAGACAGTTGGGATTGCATCTTTGCTTTACTGCCGTTGAGGCATTGTTGCAGTCTATGCTTACAGGACAGTGACAGGACAGTGAGAGACTGTACAGGTGCAGGACAGGTTTACCCACAACTTACAGTGTTAGAGAGACAGTGGTTTTTTGAGCTGTTTTTGGTCTGTTTTTGAGTACACCAGAGCCATTTTACAAAGGAGACTTTGTCGAAATTTATGCAGAATCTGAAGCTTTCTTGGTTTATTTGACAGGTTGATATTGGTTCAGAGGTCAGTTTACAGGGAAAACTCTGCCGAATTTTTCCCAGGAAAATAAACTACTGTGAAGCGTAGCTATGGCTGGATCACAGGACACTGCTCTTTACAATATCAAGAAGCTGGATGGAACCAATTTCCCATTGTGGAAGAAGCAGATTTGGCGCGTGTTGGTACAAAAGAAGCAGATAAAACCTATAAAGCTCAAGGGGATAAAACCAGAAGATATGGACGAAGATGAATGGAGCGAAATGGATGAATTGGCACTTTCTACCATTATGTTGACTTTGGCAGAAAGCGTTTACTTCAATGTAGTAGACGAGATGTCGGCTTATCAAGTATGGTTAAAGCTGAGTGATCTTTATGAGAAGCAGAGTGCAGCTTCACAGGTATACTGGCTTAAGAAGCTTGTTGACTTGAAGATGAAAGAAGGGACACCTATGTCCAATCATCTGAATGAATTCAACACAATCTATAGTCAGTTGTCAGCTCAAGGTGTCAAGTTTGATGAACCTGTTAGAGCTATGTTCCTGTTGATCACATTGCCGGAAAGTTGGGACACTTTTCGCACAGCTTTGAGTAATTCTGCACCTCCAGATGGTCTGCTTACTGAAGAAACCAACAGAAAGACAATGGACAAAGGCAAAGGAACAGCCTTAGTTGTCAGGGGAAGGACCAAAGAAAAGTACAAAGGTGGAAAGAGGAATCAGTCTCGTAGCAAGTCCCGCAGTGCTAAAGGCAAGAGTGACATAGAATGCTACCATTGTGGCAAGAAGGGTCACATGAAAAGAGACTGCAGAGAATGGAAAGCAGAAAAAGGCAAAGAGAAAGCTGAAGACCATGGTGAGAAGAACAAGTCCTCAGTGAAGATTCAAGAAATAAATGTGACAAACACTGTTGCAGAGGATGACAGTCTAGTGTCAGGAGACATCTACTTCTTGAAGAATACAATGGACTCAGCTCTTCTTACAGCATCTGATGGAAATGCACTGAGTGACTGGATTATAGACTCAGGGGCATCACTTCATGTGTCTCCAAACAAGGAGTGGTTTACCTCTTATGTGACCACTAAAGATCATGTTCGGCTAGGGAATGTGAGACATGTTCCCGCAATTACAAAGAGCTTGATCAGCACAGGTTTACTTGATGATGTTGGCTACGTCACCACTTTTGGACAGAGCATGTGGAAGATATCCAAGGGTTCTATGACAGTAGCACATGGAGTAAAGTCTGGAGGACTTTACATGATTTATGTATCAAATGTCTCTAAAAATGTAATCAATGTAACAGAGCAGCCAAACGTTTCTTTGTGGCATAGCCGGTTAGGACATATGTCCAAGAAGGGAATGGAAATCTTGTCTCGTTCTGGTTATTTGCTTGGCTTGTCATTTAATGATTTTGAATTCTGTGAACATTGTCTGTATGGTAAGCAAACACAGCAGCCACATAAGCATAGAAGCAGTAGAAGAGATACACAGTTGGCACTTGCCCATAGTGATTTGTGTGGACCTATGCCTAACCTATCTCTAGGGGGAGCTTCTTACTTTATGACATTTATAGAATGATTACTCGAGGAAAGTATGGGTTTACTTTCTCAAGCACAAGGATGAAGCGTTTAGTGTTTTCAAAACGTTTGTGACACTTCTGGAGAATTAGAGTGACAAGAAGCTTAAATGCTTACGCACTGACAATGGTGGAGAGTATGTTTCAAAGGCCTTTCAGGACTTTTGTGAGTCAAAAGGTATAAAACGTGAACTTACTGCTCCTTACAATCCTCCTCAAAATGGTGTTGCTGAGAGGATGAATAGGACCATACAAGAGAAGGTCAGAAGTATGTTGTCTAATGCACAGCTGCCAAATGGGTTTTGGGCTGAAGCTGTATCAACAACTGTTCATCTTATAAATAGATCTCCTAGCAAGGTTTTGCAGAAGGATTCAGTGGTGGCAGAGATGGTATGATCATACAAAATGCCCTCATACAAGCATCTCAGAGTCTTTGGCTGTGAGGCATATACTCATGTTCCAAAGGAATTAAGGAACAAACTTGAGCCAAAGAGTAGAAAGTGCATCTTTCTAGGCTATGGTAATTCTGGTGAGATGGGGTACAGACTTTGGGATCCCGAATCCAGAACGGTTGTCCGCAGCAACGATGTTCACATTAATGAATCCAAATATCATTCTAAACCAGAGAGGGTTGAGGAGATTAGAAGAGTTGTCTTCCAAGAAGATGGACCTGCACGTGTAAGACAAAATGTCAGGGCTCAAGAGGAGCAAGGACAGGATAGATTGGAACCACAAGTTGTGGCTGAGCCTGAGCCACCGATTGTGCGTAGATTTGGACGTATCACGCGACCTCCTGATAGGTTTGTTCCATCTATGAACTATGTCATGTTGACTGATTGCAATGAGCCTTCATGTTACAAGGAAGGAGTGCAAATGAAGGACTCCGGGAATCGGCAATTGGCCATGCAGTCAGAGATGACAGCTCTGCATAAAAACCAGACATGAAAGCTAGTTAAATTACCACAGGGCAAAAAGGCTCTACCTTGTAAATGGGTTTACAGGTATAAGATCACCGCTCATGATAGTCAGCCAAAGTACAAAGCAAGGCTTGTTGCCAAGGGCTTTAAGCAAGAACAAGGTATTGACTTTGATGAAGTCTTCTCTCCGGTGGTCAAGATGACTACATTGAGATGCTTTCTTGCATTGGTTGCCATATTAGATTTGGTGTTGCACCAAATGGATGTCAAGACAGCGTTCTTGCATGGTGATTTAGATGTGGAAATTTACATGCAGCAGCCAGAAGGGTTTTTTGAGAAAGGCAAGGAAGATTGGGTATGCCAATTGTTAAAGAATCTTTATGGCTTAAAACAATCACCGAGGGCATGGTACCATAAGTTCCACAAGTTTATGCTTTCTCAAGGCTACAAACGTAGTGAGTTCGATCACTGTCTATATACAAAGAGAGCTAAGGATGGCAGTTGGCTGATCCTTATTTTGTATGTGGATGACATGTTGATTGCTGGCAAGCACTTAGAAGAAATTTCAGCTTTGAAGTCAAAGATGGCAAAATCGTTTGACATGAAAGACATGGGTGAGGCAAGTCATATACTTGGTATGCGCATTGAGAGAGACAGATCAAAGAAGTTGATTTGGTTATCTCAAACAGAGTATATTGACAAGGTTTTGCAACGTTTCAATATGGAGAAGGGAAAGGCATTGAGTGTTCCATTGCCACCATATGTGAAACTTAGCAAACAAGATTGTCCTGTGTCTGAGGAAGAACAGGCTGAAATGGATAAGATTCCATATGCTTCTACAGTGGGTAGTTTAATGTATGCAATGATTGCTACTCGCCCAGACATTGCATTTGCAGTGGGAGTAGTAAGTCGATACATGTCAAACCCAGGCAAGAAACATTGGGAGGTAGTGAAAGGAATATTGAGATATCTGAAAGCTACAAAGAGTATGCGTAGATGGTATTGGAGTCAGGAGCTAAGTGTAAAGGGTTTTACAGACTCAGATTATGCAGGTGACTTAAACAACCGAAGGTCTACGTCAGGGTATGTCTTTACATTGGTTGGTGGAGCAGTATCATGGCGTTCTAGATTACAAGATTGTGTTACTCAGTCTACTACAGAGGCTGAATATGTTGCAGCATCAGAGGCATGCAAAGAATCAATTTGGCTTAATCGACTAGTAACAGATTTGGGAATCAAAGAAGAGATGCCTGTGTTATATTGTGATAGTCAAAGTGCTATACAATTGGCTCGCAATCCAGTTTATCACTCAAAGACAAAGCATGTGGATGTGAAGTATCATTTCATCAGGGAAATGCTCGAGGATAAGCAACTTCAACTTGTCAAAGTTCACACCACAGAAAATCCTGCTGATCTACTTACAAAAGGACTTCCCTCAGAGAGCTTTGCGCATTTTCGCAAGCAGTTAGGTGTAGGGTAGTACATCACTTCTCTACATCTCTTGTATATTAGCTTCTCTCACACTTAAAGTACCACATTGGACTTTAAGTGGGAGGTTGTTGGGGTATAAAGCCCAATGTGGTCGCCCAGGTGAGTGGGCGGGCCGCCAGGTATGTACACATATTCTTTTGTAAAAACCTAATAAGAACTCACTATGCTCTACGCATTACAGTAGAGCGAGTTCACCATATCGTCGTGCTCTTCTTCTCGCACTCTCTCTCGCGTCGCACTTCCGCTCGTACTCCTTTAACTCACCTATGTGACCCTTATAGTGTGTATCCTCATAATAATAAAACATAACATTAGTAAGTGTGCCGAATAGCACACGGCAAGACCTGCATATGATTTCACTCTCTGTCACGCTCGTTTGTCTGCTGAAAATCTCAGTGCTACCTCTTCCTGTTGCCAGCGCTCCCTTCAAACTGGTATTAGAGCACAGCTTCGCGTACGTTTCCGCGTCAGGGAGCAAACAACAGGCGTTTTCTCTCTCTTCAATTTCAACCCGGTCTCTCTCTCTCTACGATTTTTAGCTTTCTCTTTCCTCTCACTACAGCCCACAGCCTCTTGATGAAGCTTTGAGACTGTGAGGGTCTCGTTTCGCGATACAGCAGGGAGTAGCAGGCAAAATCAATCACAGAAGAAAGGGGGATTTTACAGGTGGCTGAAATTTCAGCAATTTCACAGCATTTTGATGCTTTACAGGTGGAAATTGCATTTACAGGTTGAGGAAAAATTGGGGCTTTTGCTGAAATTGTTGAAATTTCAGAAATTAGGCCGTCAAAATTTGAGGCTTTTGCTGAAATTTCACTATTTTGCAGATATTTGTGCATGTATTGCAATTTGTGGACAGTTTGAGTAGAGAATTTGAGGTTTATTCTTGAGTTTTTCAAGAAATTACGTGAAAACTCGGTTTATGCGCATCGAAAAGTTTATGTAGCGCACATTTATGTATCTTACATGTGGGATGCTTGCCATTGAGTTGATGTGTATTTTCAGCAGTAGCTTTTAATCCATTTGCAGATTTGAGGTTGATGCATATGCATTTTGGTTATACTGCTAAAGTGGGAGTATTCATGCAAGGATTGTATTTCCTATTTGTGTGCTGAAATTTCAGCTTTTATGTAAGGTGCAGCGGAATGAATGTTTGAACTTTGCTCAAGATGAGTGCTCCGAACTGTGCTCAAGGTTCCTTTTGTTCTTATGGAAGGGAGAGCCTTCCATCTTTAATGAGAGAGTGCTATGATCACAAACAAAGTGAGTGGACACTGTGTGTGCAAATGTATGAGACTGAGAGATAGAGAGAGAAGAGAGATACGACACCATAGACGTAAAACCCTCCTCCGAAGGCCCCACTCTCGTCGGCGAGAGTGGTCTACTTATGATTGCACAAATTGGTACAAACTGTATGCATGAGACTGATGCAAGTCTAGGCTATGTCGATGATGACGACGGGGATGACGACACCGACCTAAGGGCTGAAATCTGCAATCTTTTATCTGCTGTCCAAAAACGCTATGGACTGAAATTTGCAAATCTTCTATTTGCTGAATTTTGATTCTATGTCGATGACGACGATCACGACGACGCGCTGAAAACCCAGATGCTGAAATCTGCGTTTTCAGGGTTGAAACTGTAAACCTTGTGGAAACTGACCGTGTGGCGAGGAACTCTTGTGGGAAGGTGAGATCTGCGAGGTTCGAGACTTTATCTGCGGTGTCTAAGGGCTGAAAACTGAAAACGCTGATGCTTGTTGCCCAAATTGCCCTACCTACTTTTGTTGGAAAGTCACTTAAATTAATAAGTGAAAAATGTCAAAAAAAGGGAAAATAGGCTAAATGCACTAGAAAATTTCCTTGATGGATTCTGATGGGAATACTGATGATCATGCTGTGTGCAACTAGAGGATATGCATCTACACTAAGTGACTGGGCATGCACGGTCTACGAATAGACTCACAAAAGTGCCAGATCACTTCTAATCTAGACTGATTGGATCATGCTGTAAGCGTTCACGGACACATAGGGTTGGATGTGTCACGTTACATTTTATTGCTGAAATTCATCCTTCTTTACTGTTATATACTTGTGGTAAAGTGCTGGTAACACAGTATTACCATGCCTTGCTCTTCTACATTGGGTATTGACCCCGTAAGAGGCTAAAATCTTAGTTTTCAGCCTGCTGTCATAAAAATACAGCAGTGAATTTTCGAGTCTTTTTGCACCGAAATGGCCTCTAATGCGTCTACAAGCAGTGAGTCGAAGTCTCTCCTTGAAATCAAATGGTTTGACGGCTTTGGCTTTGACTTGTGGAAAGATAGAATGCAGGGAATCCTATTCTTGAAAGATTGTGATGATGCAATTTTGGAAGTGAAACCTGTAGCTTTGTAAGATGAAGATTGGGCTAGGCTTAACAAGAAAGCAATTGCTTACATCAAGATGGCGGTGTCTGATGATGTGCTCACGGACATAAGCGTCTTGTTACTGCTTATGCTATCTGGAAGAAATTGACAGATACGTATGAGAACACAACTCCTGTGAATCAAGTGCATCTTATGCGAAAGCTTGTAAACATGGAGTTGGATGAGTCAAAGCCTGCATCTGAACACTTGAGTGCTTTCACAGGTGTCTTGAGTCAATTGCAAGACTCTGGTTTGCAGCCTTTTGGTGATAAACTCAAGGCTATCTTCTTATTGATGACTTTGCGTGACAGTTGGGAAGCTTTGGTTGTCTTTTTGAGCGACATTTGATGGTGTACGAGGTTCTAATTTCAATGAAGAGATTAGAAGAAAGACCAACGGTGAAAGCAACGGGTCAGCGTATAATGTAAGAGGCAGGTCTGAAAAGGAGAATAATGCAAACAATAGAGGCAAGAACATGAGTAAGAGTAGGGGTAAGTCCCATGATGTTACATGTTATCAATGTGGATGCAAAGGGCATAAAAAGCCCGATTGCAGGTACTACAGGTAGGAAGTTGAAAGAAAGAAACAACAGGGCAAGAAGAAGAAGGATTCTAGTGATGCTAAAAGTGATGTTCTTCTTCCAAAGAAGTTGCGAAGTCAAATGTTGCTTCGAGTGTTGTCATTGAAGAAATTGTTGATATGGATGATGCACTTGTTGTTGACTCATGCCTTCATGATGATTATCACAATCATGGATAGTAGATAGTGGTGCCTCGTTTCATGTTACTCCATCTTTGGAGTCTTTTGCTTCATACACTACAGGTAGTCTTGGTAAAAGTTTACTCGGGCAATAACCATGCATGTGAGATTGAGGGCGTTGGCACTATACACTTGGCGCTTGAAAATGGTCAAGAGCTGATTTTGCATGATGTTAGGTATGTACTTGGCATCAAGAAAAGTCTACTTTCGGTTGGGCAGCTAGATGTGAAGAGTTATCACACTATGTTTGGTGGTGGCTCTTGGAAAGCGCTTAAAGGCTCTATGCTGATTGTAAAGGGCAGTAAGAAGGGAACTCTTTATTATTTACATTGCAAGGCATTACCTGGCAAGTTTTTGGATGTGGCTGAAGTTCATTCTCACAAGAGCCTTGGCACAAAAGGCTTGCCCATATGAGTGAAAAAGGGCTTGATGTTCTCTCCTCTCTGGGGAAGTTTGATGTAAAAGGCCCTGGCCTTGATTTTTGTAATGATTGTATCTATGGAAAGCAAGTGAAGTTCTCTTATTCCTCTAGTGTCGCTCGCAAATTGCATGTTCTTGATTTAGTGCATTCTGCTGTTTGCACTAAGCCTGTGAATTCACATGGAGGTGCACGGTACTTTGTGTCTTTCATTGATGATCACAGTAGAAAGACATGGGTGTATGTACTAAAAAGTAAAAGTGATGTACTTGACTCATTTAAAAGGTTTCATGCATTTGTGACCACACAAAAGGGCTTGAAGTTAAAAACTATTAGGACTGATAATGGAGGAGAGTATGTATCACGTGAGTTTAACAGTGTTTGTGAGATGTATGGTATTAAGCGGGAATTGACAACCCCTTATAATTTATCATCTAATGGTGTGGCTGAAAGATATAATCGCACAATTTGTGAGAGAGTGAGATGCATGTTGTCCACGGCTAATCGCCCTCAAGACTTTTGGGGAGAGGCTCTTAAAATTGCAGTTCATGTGCACAATCGCTCTCCGAATCGTGCGTTAGATATTGGCATCCCTGAAGAGGTTTGGTCTGGCAAACCGGCTTCATATGACCATTTACGAGTCTTTGGTTGCGATGCATTCGTGCATGTACCTGTTGATCAGAGGATCAAACTTGACATGAAATCTATCAAGCGCATCTTCATGGGATATGGAGATGAGGGAGAGATGGGTTACCGAGTTTGGATACCTCAGTACAGGAAGATAATACGCAGCCGAGATGTAGTTTTCAATGAGGTTAAATTGTTGAAAAATACTACACATGTAGACATTGACAAAAAGAAGGTCAAATTTCAGCAAGATCAGCCAGCCATAGAGCCACCTTTGGCTGAAAATTTGACTCCTTTTGATGCTGAAAATGAGCAGTAACCTATTGTGCAATTGCCAGAAGACAATGGACAACAAATAGATGCACAAAATGAGATTATACCACATGACCAACATGCTGAAAATGAATTAAAGCAGCGAGGTAATGCTGAGAATCAGCCGCCAATTGATGGTGTGCACATTCCGGACGATGTAGACCCATTACCAGTTAATACAGATCATTGGGTGAGAAGGTCTACTCGTGTTAGAAGGCAACCACAGAGGTTTCAACCATCTATGGATTGCATTTTGTTGACAAATGAAGGGGAGCCTCTTACATACAAAGAGGCCTAGTTTTGTGAAGACAAAAGTACGTGGGAGCTTGCTATGAAATCTGAGATGCAGTCACTGTATGCAAACAATACATGTGAGCTTGTGCCTTTGCCCAAAGGTAGGAAGGCTATTCCTAACAAGTGGGTTTATAAGGTCAAATGTGTTGATGACAAACCCAAGTACAAAGCACGTTCGGTTGCTAAGGGTTATGCGCAAAAGGAAGGCATAGACTTCCAAGAGATCTTTTCACCTGTGATGAAGATGACTACGCTCTGGGTTTTGTTTGCTTTATGTGCTCTCTTGGATTTGGAGTTGGATCAAATGGATATAATTACTGCTTTCTTACATGGTGACTTGGATGAGGAGCTATACATGCTGCAGCCCGAGGGCTTTGTCATTCCAGGGAAAGAGCATTTGGTATGCAAATTGAAACGCAGCTTGTATGGGCTGAAACAAGCCCCTAGGCAATGGTACAAAAAGTTTGTTACTTTTATGCTCAACCATGGATTCAAACGCAGTCATGCAGATCACTGTCTTTACACTAAAGAGGCTCCTGATGGTAGTCTTATTGTGCTAGTCCTATATGTGGATGATATGCTGATTGTAGGCAAGTATAAGGAAACTTTGAATGCTTTGAAAAAGGAGTTAAATTCAGCTTTCTCTATGAAAGATTTGGGTACAGCTAAACATATTTTGGGTGTGCGCATTGCAAGGGATAGAAAGAAGCGTCTTTTATTCCTTTCTCAAGACAAGTACTTCAAAAAGGTGCTTGAGAGATTAAATATGGCTGATGCTAAGCCTCTTGGTGTGCCGTTACCTCCACACACAAAGCTTAGCAAGCATGATTGCCCAAAAGATGCTGCAGCTACCCATGCTGTGAAAGGTATTTCTTATGTATCAGCTTGTGGGTCTTTGATGTATGCCATGGTTGCTAGACGACCGGATATTGCTTATGCAGTGGGAGTTGTTAGCAGGTTTATGTCTAACCCTGACAAACCACATTGGGAGGCAGTGAAAAGCATTTTGAGGTACTTGAAAGGTACACAGGGCACATGCATATGTTATGGAAAGGGTACATGGTCTGTTCGGGGATTCTGTGATTCGAACATGGCAGGTGATCTTGACACTCAGAAATCTACTAATGGTGTGGTTATGTATTTACATTGGCTGGTGGAGCTATTTCTTGGTGTTCAAGAGATTGATGCATTGAGCACTGCAAAAGCTGAATACATTTCAGTCACAGAAGCTTCAAAAGAAGCCATTTGGCTTCGTTGTCTTGTGAGGAATTTTGGTCTTCCAGCTCATGCTCCTGTGCTTGGTTGTGATAGAGTGCTGTATGCCTGGCTAAAAATGCCATGTTCCATGCTCGTACCAAACACATTGATGTGCAGTACAATTTTATACGCTAGGTGCTGCCTTGTCACACTGACAAAGGTCAAAACACATGATAATCTTGCAGGTGTTCTCGCTAAGTGCCTTGCTAAGACACAACATCAACATTGCTTGCACTTAGTGGGAGTTACTTACAGGTACCACATTGGGCCTTTAAGTGGGAGGTTGTTGGGTCTAAAGGCCCTCTGGCCACCCTTGTACATTATTTTATTCTTTGGGTGTGAACTACCCCTAGGGTCACTTATGTGACCCTTATAGTGTGTATCCTCATAATAATAAAACATAACACTAGTAAGTGTGCCGAATAGCACACGCCAGGACCTACGTACGATCTCTCTCTCTCTCTCTCTCTCACGCTCATTCGTCTGCAAAAAATCTCAGCGCTACCTCTTCCTGCTGCCAGCGCTCCCTTCACCCTAAACACCCGTGACATTGCAAACAAAGTTTGCCAATGATTGATGTAATGGTCCAGGTGCCGCTAGAACTGGCTCCGCCTGTGGCCACGGCCTGTTTGGCGTAATTCCAAGTCGAGCCGCCAATTCAAGTGAAAGGAAGTTGGCCTTGGCTCCTCCATCAAAGAAAATGAGGGCTTCTTGATCTTTCACTTTGCCCCATGTGCGGCAAAGTTTTGTACTTTCGTTCATCTGATTCGGGTCGGGCCCCACGCAATGTAATACCAGTTCTGTTTTCATCTTTCCTTTTCTTCCGCACTCGGCTACTGCTTTGTGACTCTCAAGTTTATCTTCTGGTGGTCCTTTGGTTCATCTTCTTTTCAAGAGTTCTTGTCCATCTCTTTCTGCGAGTACAGGTTCCGCTTTTTTGCACTCTTCTGTCCTTTCGGCCTTCCTCCCGACCTGAGAGGAGAAGCAATGGCCACACGCCATCTCGTGTAGATTTTATCAATCGGGTAACAGGTGTTTGCAAGTCTCGGGTCTATGGAGTACTTGATCATTTTCACAGATGTGTCAACGTGCAGTTGATGTTTGTACTCTGTTTTGGCAAAATTTTCCACCAAGAATCTGTCCAAATCTTCATTCTTTTCTTCAGTTCTTGCGCCGGATTTCAACTTTTCTTTTGCTTGCCCATTGAGAGGTGTTATCTTTGTCAGATTCTGCACGAGAATCCATATGTAATATGGGATTCTTTATGGCTTTATGCCCTGTAAGACAGCGATGAAGACGGGATGCACTATGTATGAAGGGTGGGAGTGGCTAATAAGTTCGGAGTCAGGGCACGAAGATTCTTTCACAAAATACTTCGTATGCTGCAAAAAGGATCGGATCCTCCGTAGAAGAAGAATCTTTTTGTGCTCTATACTACTGTAAGCGGTTTGGACACTCCAAGCGAGAAATCAATAGCACCACACGAACAGAAACTTCATAATCATTGAAATTCAATAGAAAGAGAGAGAGACAGTTGACACGGCGCGGCAGAGTTCCGTGCCTAGAGGTGTTGGCCCCAAAGACTGGCGCCCCTTTCGGTATTTCTTTTTATATTAATCTTTGAGCAAAGTACAACTCCCGTTGGTGCTCCCTCTCAGACTCTGCTTCCAGATGCTCTGCACAGTGAGCCCCCTTGGGTTCAATTTAAAGGTTACAAGGGATGCTAAAAGCAGAGCCCCAAAAGCATTAAACTTCAAAAGCAACTTCTCCCAAAATCAGCCAGCAGAAATCACAGAATTCCGTACAGTCAGCGTAAACTGCGGAAGTCCGTACGCACTGCCACGTCAGCAGGTTAGCGCAAATCGTGGGATTCCGAACAGCTGCCACGTCAGTCAGTCAGCGTGAATCGCAGAGATCCGTACAGGCAGCCACGTCATCACTTGGGTGTGTGTGTGTGTGTCCGAGTTGCTCTGCCACAACATCAATTTGTGACAGGAGTGCTTTGAGGGCCTCATGGAGCTCCTCTAGTTGGAGGGGAAGCGCAAGTCTCTGTCGCATCTCCTCGGTAACAAGGCAAGGCATCTGCCCAAACCTCCTCTCTGTCGCTTTGACTGATCAGCTGACAACAGATCGTGGTAAAAGTCAGTAGCAATTGCACGCATATCCTTAGGCTCTGAAGCAACTGATCCATCAGGTCTCCTCAACTGACTGACACTGGTGTGCGCATGGCGTGGCCCCACTGTCTCAAAAAACTCGCCAATAACTCTATCACCTACCTGGGTCCATTGAGATGCTTGTTGATAGGAGGCAAACTCATGACGCCGCTCCTCAATGCTAGTCAACTCCTGCGTAGCTTGTTGCATTTGCTCCTCCAACCATGGATTGTCCGGATGCTGCTCCTGCATCCTCTGTAAGGAGACAATGCCCCGTCGAAGACACGTCTCCTCCTCCCTGGCTGTAGACTCTTGAAGGAAGAAGCGACTAAGCTCTGCCAGCCCAGAGGCCACTCTACCAGCAGGGGTGTCCTGCGTATCTAGACTCTCTGCCCAAAGTGCCTCCACTCGCTCTCTAAGCCTTGGATCCAACAAGATCCTCTCGGGGATGCGTAGGAGCGCACCCCCCCTTCTCTGTCTGTCTGTTACACAGTGAGGATCACTGGGGTGTGGTCGGAAAAAGTAGTTCCTCCCAGGATGCAAACCGATCCCCCCATGTCACAAATGTGGTCAATGGCATAGAAGCGATCTATCCGAGATAGTATTTGTACATGAGGATTCTTGGACAGAGGATGTAGCCCAACAAGCTGCACGCTCGGCCTGTGCTTGGGTGGGACAGTCACTTCAAACACGCTTGTCTAGAGGTCGCTCGGATGCGGATTACTCCCCATCCAAACCGGCCTCAAAGATAGCGAACTTGACTGTTGTTGCAGCATCTGTTTTTTCTCATTGACCCCATGAGGATTGTCTCATGGAATGTGCAGGGATTAGGATGGCCCCAATTTCAGCGTCGGAGGAGTCGGTTGCGTCAAGAGCTTCACTGATGCCTTGTGGGCGGTGAGATTGATATTCTTATGCTATAGGAGCATCATCAGTGTGAGAGCCGCGTTAGACGATGTGGTCAGATTTTGCGTGGTCGCTATTAGACATTTTGGTCAGCTGCATTTGGACCTGGAGGTATCCAGGGAGGGGTACGTATGACTATTGCGGATTCTTGGCAGCAGGCCATTGTGGGCAGAGGTATTATTGTGCCAAGTAGAGCTCAGTGGATTACTATGCAGGTTCAGGCTTGCCTCATGGGTTTCCTGAACATATATGCGCCCAATGTGGCAAGTACACGAGGAGAGTTTTTGTCTCATGTTGTTGAGTCTTTGACGCATGCAGAGCAGTGGTGCGTTGGGGGGGACTTCAACATGTTAGAGGACCCCTCTGACAAGATCGGAGGTGGCCATGTTACGGTGCACGGGGCTGAGTTGGCAGCTTGGGAGCGGCTATGCATGACCATGAGGGTTTTTGATGTTTGGCAGCACTCAGCCCCCAGACAGCTTGTCTTTCTCTCGCTCTGACGACAGGGTAGGAGGAGTGAATCACATAGCAAGGGGGGTTGTGAGTGTCAACAAACAAATGCACCACAATGTGCTTGCAACTTGCTGCATCCGATGGCGTCACACTGAACTTGGCTAAAGGCCAAAGTGTCTGTACCGGATCTGTCACCCCTAGGTTCCCTGTGTGGTGTGAGAACTCAACGTCCTGGATCTGGAGCGAGTCAAGAACTGTGTGCAGGGTCCACTCTGTAGGATCCTTGCCGCACAGCGGAAAGGAAAAACCTACCGCTGTATCCAGAGCCTCAGTGCCTCGGGTTGCTAGGAAGAGGACGTGGACTCGAAAGCAAGCATCCTCAAGGTCAAGAGAAGAATCACCTAGGAAGCGTGTGAAGCTGTAATCGAAGAAGTCCCTTCGTTTGCGGATGTCAAAGCTGGTCACACCCTGAGGGACTGTTGCAAAAGGAGAGGTCTGAACCAAAAGTGACGGCCTTAGATGGGGCTGTTCCTCCCGAGCCATGTGACTCGTAGCGAAAGCACCACCAAAAGCTCGTTTCGCTGCAGATGTGTGTCCAATCCCTTGCGTCTGAGGAGTGTGGGATGGGTCGGGAGATGAGGTTGAGGGCCCCACCGGGGAGAGAGGAGGAGCGAGAGGTGGGGGAGGGGGAGGGGAGGGGGGGCGGAACGAGACATCTGAGAGTGGAGGGATTGGTGGAGGAGGTGGAGGCGGCGGAGCTGAGGTGGAGGGAGCCTCCTTAGGGGGGTCCTACTGAAGGGGGTCAAAACGGTTTCTTGTTGGAACCCAATGCTACTGAGCTGCAGGAGGTTGGCCACCAAGGGAGGCAGTGTGGCGAGCCCGTCCCTGTCGGCGGTGGCTAGGGACCTGCTGTCAACCGTTAGCTGTCTAATCACTGGCCTCTGTCGAGATACCAGCCTGTGTGTCCCGAGTATCTGTTTGCTGGGCATGCTCAGCCTTGGGAGACTGGGCGTGTGCTGTGGGTCGAGATCTCCTGCGAGGATAGGCCTTTGCTAAGTGGCCCATCTGTCTGCAAATGAAGCAGTGACCCGAATACTCCACACTCTGTCTGATCCAATCTTTGCTCACACAAGGCAACAGTATCACCTTCGGGAGGGAGAGTGTGTCTCGAACAAGAACCCGCATAGTAGGTAAACATGCGGCCTTGGCCACAACTGAAGTTGCAATGTGCGGTGACTCCAGAATTGTCCCAAACATGGAACCAACTGGGAAGAAGAGGGAGGTACTCTCTCCTCAGGCTTGGGAAGAAGACCGAGATAGGCAAGTCGGCCTTCTCCTCAAGCACATCTGTAGTAGGGTCAAACCCATGATGCCATCGTCTGAAGTAAGCTCGAGCTGCTCGGATACCTAGCGGGCTAATCGATATCACCTCGGCCGTCATCTTTGGAGACTCGAACTCTATCTGATAATATCCTCTCTCGAGGATCCGGACATCGGTGATCTTGCCCACATTGGAGAGAAGTCGGGCTTAAAGTAAATCCTAAACCTCGTCTCGGCTGGGTCGAGTGCCAATAATCTTGCAGATAACCGAGGAGGCTTGCAAGCGTTCAACCTTGGCCATCAAGATCGCAAGTCAGGGTCGGCTCCACGGGGTCGGCCAAGAGGGCTTTTGAGGAGTCCCTCTGTGATGGAGCAGGGGCTGCCATTCTGTGTCTGCTACTGGAGAGGCGTGGGCGAGTGTGTTGAAACCGTCACCAATAGGCTGCAAACAGCCCACCACAATGGAGGCGAATGGCGAGAGGGGGGGGAGGAGGGCGTCAGTGTGCTGCGGGTGGGCAATGAAGCGAACAAGGGGCGGCAGTGGGTAGCGTGGGGGCAGGAAGCAGCGTGCAGTGAACAGCGGGCGGCAGGGGCAGCAACACGCTGGGCGCGCAGGGGGGGGGGATGTAAGGTGCAACGGAATGAATGTTTGCGCTTGCTCAAGATGAGTGCTCCGAACTGTGCTCAAGGTTCCTTTTGTTCTTATGGAAGGGAGAGCCTTCCGTTCTTAATGAGAGAATGCTATGATCACAAACAAAGTGAATGGACACTGTGCGTGCAAGTGTATGAGACTGAGAGATAGAGAGAGAAGAGAGATACGACACCAGAGACGTTGTAAAACCCTCCTCTGAAGGTCCCACTCTCGTCGGCGAGAGTGGTCTACTTATGATTGCACAAACTGGTACAACGATGATTCATAAACTGATGCAAACCTAGGCTATGTCGACGACGACAACCGGGATGGCGATGACGACAATAGGGCTGAAATTAGAGAGGTTCTAAGTGCTGTCCAAAAAATGCTAACTGCTGAAAATCTGTTGTGGATGATTGCTGAATTTTCGGGGCTGTTTCAGGCTGCTGAAAACGCTGCAATGCTGTGATGGAATACGCTGGAATGCTGCTGTCGTTAGGGCTGAAAACGCTGCCTGTATTGCTGCGAATGAAAGCTGAAAACGCTGGTAATTTGCAGCCCTCTGATGGTGGTGAAAACGCTATGTGCAAGGGGGAGCACTGCGGTCCAGAATCTGCTGAAAAACGCCAAGGCAAGGGAGGTGGCTGGCGATGAGGAAAAACGCTAGGCTTGATGGAAGGGGAAAACGCCAAGGGGTGTTGGGGGAGTCTTGCTGAGAGAGGGGAGGACCTGTTGCCAAAGGCTTGCTGTACTCCTGGCTCATCTGCCATTTAGTGCTAACTTTGGTTTGCTATATATTTTCTTACCCAAATTGCCCTACCTACTTTTGTTGGAAAGTCACTTAAATTAATAAGTGAAAAATGTCAAAAAATTGGGAAAATAGGTTAAATGCAATAGAAAATTTCCTTTATGGAATCTGATGGATTGTGATGGGAATACTGATGATCATGCTCTATGCAACCAGAGGAGATGCATCTATACTAAGTGACTGGGCATGCACGGTCTATGAATAGACTCACACAAAGTGCCAGATCACTTCTAATCTAGACTGACTGGACTGACGGAAACCCCGTTATGGTGTAGCTTGTCCACGGACACATAGGGTTGGATGTGTCACGTGACAGGGGATGGCAAGGATGCGCAGGTGGATGACGAGCAACAACGATTTCGGATCATTTTCTACAATGGCTGTGGACCTTGTTGAAGAAGAATCCTTGCGAGTGCTGAAAGACATTGTATGTAAAATAAGAGATGAGAGTCAACTTCCCGAACCTGTTCACTTCAAAAATGCTGCTGCAGAAAAGCCTTCCATAACTCTGAAAAGTTCTGTTTTTACATCAATGCGTAGAGGGCGTCGTGCTCTTCGATTGAGGCTATAGATCACACACACACACACACACACACACACACACACACACACACACAGAGAGAGAGAGAGAGAGAGAGAGAGAGAGAGAGAGAGAGAGAGAGAGAGAGAGATTTCTTTGCAAGGAGTGCAGCAAGCTGTTGATGCGTTGGACAGTTCTCACATCAGATGCCGGTATATTTTTCCCAGCAGCTTTTGGTTTTGTGATTGTATTTTATGCTGGGAAGAAGTTTGAGGAGCTAGCATGGGCCCTGTCAGTAATATTACTGCAGCCAGCTCTCATCTTGATAGACCATGGACATTTCCAGGTGTGCTTTGTTTTTTATCTTCCAATCAAATGCATCTCATTGTTCAGTGGGTTTGATGGATTTGTAATAACAAACTTTTATTTCCTATTAAGTATAATTGCATAAGCCTAGGTTTAACGTTGGGGGCAGTAGCTGCAATTGGCTTGCAGAAGGATTACTTGGCATCTGTTCTATTTTGCCTTGCCCTCAACCATAAGCAGGTGATGGCCCAGGTTTTTTTATAAGTACCCAACATGTTTGTCTTCTTGGTTCAGAAAACCGGTTTATGTGCCTAGATTTTCAGAAAATGTTTCTTACAGATGAGTGCATATTATGCTCCTGCATTTTTTGCTTACTTGTTTGGAAAGTCCATGCGAAGAAAGCGCCCAGTGTTGGAAGTCGCAAAGCTAGGTGTTATTGTTATTGGCACATTCATGATATGCTGGGGGCCATTTCTTCACTCAAAAAAAGCAGTGATGGGTGTAAGTTTTCAGCACAAATGACATCAATTGGACCTTCTATTTCGTCTTTTGAAATGGTCTGTTGATGCAGGTGCTATCACGGCTGGTACCATTACAACGTGGCATTTTTGAGGACTATGTTGCAAACTTCTGGTGTGCATCTTCTTTAGTCATCAAATGGAAACAATTTTGTTCAACATCGTTGCTGGCTCGACTTGCACTGGTGGCAACATCATTGTCATTTTTACCATCAGTTGTGCACCAAATTAGAGCTCCCAGCTATCGTGGATTTCTTTTTGCCCTCTTCAATACTTCCCTCTCCTTCTACCTGTTCTCGTACCAAGGTAGGGAAAAAAATTGTTTCTGTTTACAATCGGGTATATAGCCAAAAATTGGCCAAAGTACAGCACCGGACGGAGCTAATAGTGGTGTTTTTACCATGCAGTACATGAGAAGTCAATCTTGCTACCTTTGCTCCCAGCTAGTCTCCTTATACTTGAGGATTTTATGCTATACAGAGGAATTGTTTTTTGTGCAATGTTCTCCATGTTTCCTCTCCTGCGCAGAGACGGATTAGTGGTGCCGTTTATTGCAACCTTTGCTCTCCATCTCCTTTTATTACGTTTTCCTTTTCTGCAGAGGAAGCCATCAGATGCCATGCGAAGGCAACACTTCCTGTCACTGAAGCATTTGTCAAACGCTCTCTTTATCATGGGATTGCTCCTAAATTTAGCTTACATGTTTGTGAAGCCTCCACCAAGGTATCCATTCATTTTTGAGGCTGTAAATGCAATGCTTGTTTTTGGCTGTCTTGTCCTTCTTGGTGTATATTCAAACCTTCAGCAATTGGCAGCTTCTTCTAGTAATCAAAACATGAACCTTGACAAGGTCAAAGCTCAGTGAGTTGGTCATTTTATTAGTATCTCTTCTCTTTAGTGACTTTTTGGGCACCTTTTGCAAGAGCTTCGTTTCGAACAGGAAGAAATTTTGTTATGATCAATGGTCTTTCTCCCAATGGATACGATTTTTTCCTAAATGTTTTTCAGTGTTTTGTTATTCCTTAGTAGGGCCAAGTGGAAGGGATGTTTTGCAATTAACCTTACTGAAGATTGGTGTATGACTATTCTTTGAACCTTATTCATGCTTTATGATCATTTCTTATTGCTGAAGCTTGGTGTATGACTATCCTTTGAAGCTTTTTCATGCTTTATGATCATTTCTTATTGCTTTTCCCCTGTCAGCATTGAAGTGTCTTATATAGGCATCTCCTTAAGCTTTCGGAAGTTGCAAAACTGGATACAACAAGAAAGGAGCCAATGGGATTGTAGCCTTGTGGTAAAGTGTTGTGCAAATGTGATAAACTCTAGTCTTGATTCTTTATAGCAGTAAAGCTATTCCTTGTCTATATTAAAAAAAGTACACCTTGAGTAGATAAGGTGCCAAAAGTTAGTTTTTTAGGCTCGATTCTCAATAGCACTAAAGAAATTTCTAATCAATATAAATAAAATACACCTCGAGGCTTCAATAGACAAGATCAGTTTTAATTTTTTCTTTTGCATAGTGAAAATAGACTATTTATAAAAGAGTAAGTAGGAATGGATGAAGTCAAAGGATAGAGGTTTTAGAGAGCTTGTGGATACGGTACTTGCTGAACATCTATTTTAATCAATAATGGTGTTCGGGCCAAACTTAATAATAGGGCCCGTCGTAACCATTTTTGCTAACCAGAGAAAAAAATGGCAGACTTGAATCTTTTCCATTTTTAGGTTATAATTTGAAGCATTTGTTGACAATACAGCTTGTAAACTTTTTTTATTGACTTTGTCAAGGCAAGCATGGGATCTAACGAGGATTTGGCAATTTTAGCCAGCTACAAAGACTCTAAGCTCCAATTATTTGTGAAAATTGCAAGGTAAAAAGCAAATGTTTAATATGCGGCACACGTCATCATATGCTAGGGGACACATTCCCAGAAAATTGGTAACACCTGATCCAATGTCATCAATTTGATCTTATTGCAGCTTAGTTACGACAAAATACAAACAATAGCTAAGTATCAACTTTTCTTGCACCAACAACAAGGGTGATGATGGGTGGTGTTACTATGTTCATGTGTGAGTGGACGAGGAAAACTACACCACTGTTGACACACTTAACATGAGTGAAATGAGGACCGCACGGCAAAACTTGTACAATAGTGCTAAAGAGGTCGGCAACAAGTTACTAATTTAGGATTTTTCACAAGAAGATGCTTCTCTCCAACATGATTACAAAGGTGTTGGTAATTAGTGCATGAGTTGATGTTCCAAATAGTATGATTGGAGTACACATTATTACATACAGATTCATAATCGTCCAAGGATAAGAAGCTACATCATTTGTTTCACTTGTTTTGACCAACTAGACAACAAAGTACTATGGATTAAATTAGCCACCATCAATTCCTTTGATTATTATGAACATGGCTTGACCTCAATTCCACGTAGAAATTTTGGCTCTCGATGTTATGAAAGTAAGAATAAATCAATGACATGCTATATTCAACTCATCTTTCATATTCAATTGATGAGATCTAATTATTATTTGATGTTTTACCAAGGTATGCAGATGGAGGATTTAAGGATGCTTAACAACCCAAAAAGTAAAATATTGGAGCTCCATACACTTGTAGGGCCGATGGGTACCAACAACCCCCTCAAGACCTCTACATATGCTTTGGATGGGTGGAATGACAAGAAAGCCTATAAATCAACCGAATCCCAATAAATCAAGTCTGTGAAAGACGCAAAGGTCCTAACTTGGCCCAAATGAAGTACAAATTATGGAAACCCTATCTGACTTCAAATAGGAAATGTTCAAGATTTTAGGCTATAAATTTTACAAAGATGAAGCCTCTCGAAAGAGGGTGGGAAAAGATGAAGCAATTCGAGAGAGGGTGGGCACTCATGGTCACAAGAGCTCTCGTATAGCATATCGAAAAGTATCTCTATAGATACTATATTAAGATTTTTAGTTTAGTTTCAATTATAAGGTTTTGAGTTGACCATGCTATCAACATATGACTCTAGTTTTAGTCAATGTAGAAGGATATTCTTGAGGATTGATTGCACCTTGGAAAACATTGATTCACTTAGGAAGAGAATTTTCCTCGATTTTTCACCTTTGTTTTTGAGAAGGGCGAAAATTCTTTATCAAGGGTTTAACAACTAAGAGTCTAGAGGCTAGCAGCCTATAGGAATAGAGCCTAGGAGAAACCCTATTTCAAGAGAAGCCCTATTTCAAGAGATGCATGTTGCAGATGGTGTTGCATATATATATATATATATATATATATATATATATATATATATATATATATATATATATATATATATATATTAACGTCTACAAAAGGTCAAAATGACCTATGAGACCAACAAGTTACAAACTGGTGAATCTGTTACAATGTCTGTGTGCTTAAAGAAAGACTAAAAAGCTAAACTGAGTGTTGTAGTGAAAGTGGGGGATAGACTAGAGACTCTCTACCCAATACAATGATATAGAATAAGGGCTGATAACTTGGAATCAATCTCATGAAATACACAATAATGAGGGATACAAAAACATTAGCTACTAAGAAGGGATAGTCCTCCAGCTCAGAGTACATCCAACATCAGTCGGTGTTGGATCTCCTCGATGTCCTCTATGGTCAAGGCCTTGATTAGGTAGTGCATGTGTCGTGCCAAAATAATCGGAATTCTCCTATGTAGTCTCTGTCTATGTTTGGATGCCCTCCTCTGTAATTGTGGATGCCTAGATCTCCCTAGGTCCATCACACGGTCAATCAGTGTGCCTCTAGTGGAAGTAGGATCCGAACTCTGCTGACTGCAGTACCTGTTTGTCTAGCTGTCTAGTGGTAATGACTGGCCTGAAATAGTTTTAACTTGCCACTGAATCTGTCTCTCTGATCGTCTCAATAAGAAATTTCTATGTCCCCTCATTTCAAGCAAGAACAGACCCAAGCATCTCTGATCCTGGTATCCCATAACTTTGGAAAGTGGCCCAAAACCCTCTCTGAATAAGCAATTCATTTTATGCGGAGCAATGACATATGTAATGAAACTCTGTCTCTGGCTCCCTATAGCATACATGACATATCCTAGCCTCAACTAGAACCCCTATATATTTGCTAGTCACAATCTCAAGCTGATGTGAGGATGTACGTATCTGGCCAATAGCACACCGCACCCCATATGATAAATGTGTATCCATATAACTGGGCCTGACTAAAAAGCCGATGAGTTGGAGAATATGTTCTCTGTGAAAAGCCATCTTCGTGTCCAACTCCTAATTAGGCTCTATCCAAGTCCTCATTGTTTCCAATTGAATCAAGTCCTGGTGAATGAGTCTAGTAATCTGTGCTTGTGTGACGGGGTGAGAGGGAGCCTCGAAAGATTACTGGAAGGGAGGTTGTCTGTCCATGCTAACACCATGCATCTGTAACTAAGAAGTCATCTGTCCATGCCAACATGATGTGTCTCCTTGTAAGGCCAACTGCCGAGAAGACTCAAGAGCAAGCCATGCGTATCTATTTTTGGGAAGGTCCCACAAGCTATGTATTAAAGGGACTGATCTAGTAAGTGCCTCAATCACCACTGGAGTGACAACTAGCTTTTCTCTAGTAATCTCATGAGGTAATGAAGCCTTAGCTCTAATCATCCAGGAAATCATGAATACCAAAGGCCTCTCCATCCACCAGTGCTGCCAGCTCTGCCGTGACAAACAACTAAGGGTCCCCAAATCTGCACCTCATACATCATAGTTGAGGTCACCAGAGTATCAAAAAGCCAAAGTTTTGTTCGAGGTTCTTGAAATTGAAGCTGCGAACACATCCTCTCAAGTCTGCCCAAGACTGCATAAGCTCTGGTCAATCTAGTCTCTGATGCTCTCCTCATAAAAAATATTGGCCCACTGAAAACTACCCCCAGATATGTATATGCATGTGTATACTCCACAATTTCCTGCTCATAAGTAAATGTGGGAGCTGAACTCCCAACCCACTGCGGTGTGGTGTTAAACACCATAACCTTGGTTTTACCAAGGTTGATAGACAATCCACTATCCTTCACAAACACATGTAAGGCATCCAAATGGTGCTACATTCCCTCTAGGGGAGTCAAAAATCAACACAATATCATCATCATATAACAAAAGTGGGATCCATGTCCCTGCTAGATGTGCTCCTTTGTCCCCTAGTCTAGGGATGTAATTAGAAGACTCATCTACATACATACCAAACAATGTAGGAGACAACGGGGATTCTTGCTTCACTCAAATAGTGGAGTGAACCGAGGTAGAGATCCCCTATGGAGTGTGTATATTCCCCACAAGTGATCTGTATGAAGCCATAATCCCCCGTATGAGCTCTGTGGGTACCCCCATGCCTTGTAGTCTCCACATCAATCTAGCTCTGAGTACTGTATCAAATGCTTTGCGGATGTCCACAAAGCTACAATGTATCCATTTCCCATGAGACCCGCCCTCCTTGATAATGGCTCACAGAGTCAGGATGTGGTCAAGAGTAGAGAAACCCCTCCTAAAACCTGCCTGTCCTACTGCTCGTATACCTTATCTCTCTGGCCATCTGCTTAGCTGCTACTCAAGAATGGATGCATACAACAGTGCTAATGTGTGACCGATCATAATAGTACGATAGTTCCCAAGCTCCATAGGTTCTCCTACCTTTAGGATACGCACGATAGTAGACAAATTTCAAGTCTCAAGGAGTCCCTCACACATAGCATGACATCATAGCTAGAAGCTCTGCAAGCATACCTCTGGCATGAATAAACTGCTTGGCCACTAAAATATCATGATCATAAGCTATCCCATTCCTCATCCTGTCAATGGATTTCCTTACCATCTGTGCAATAAAGAAACCATATGCATGTGGGCATGGCTCTGGTGGGTTCGAAAGAGGTGGCTGCCCAGGGACTGTATATAGGGATGCTGCATATCGACCCCACACCTTCGGAAAGGTAATATCTAGAGCGGGAGAGGACTCATAAAAAAGCCCCCAAGCCTCGGTAAAATATTGACTAAAAAATAACCGGTGTCACTCCTACTCTAGGCGAGCAAGAAATGCCCTCTTCTTCTAGTGTACTAAAGGCCGGAAGGCAATACGTGACTATCTTTGAGAGGTGACTCTCAAAGATGTTAGGAAATATGACGTAGCTTAGTAGATAATTGAGTAGATTACTTAATGGAGAGAGATAATTTTCACACACAAGAGATTATAGAGTAGAGAGAGAGAGAGAAAGAGTACACACGATATACATGGTTCACCCAATGTGGGCTACCTCCACGGGAAAGCAGCCACTCAATGGCTTTAGTACTTCAAAACAGGAAGTAGGTTACAAAGGGATTATACCCTTTTGGAGCTCCCGCCTTGCTTCACTCTCACCACCTCACACCCACCTTGTTGCATCAACTTCACACTATGAAATGTGTATAGAATGGCCTCCTTTTATAGGCCAAAAGGGTGCCCTCTCTGATGAGAGGCAGCCATGTGTAGTTGCCCTTGTGTAGATAAGTCCAAATCGGACCCTCCAATCCGCCCATGTTGGCCGCCCTTGAGAAGACATGTCCTCCTTTGAAATCGGCCTCCGGTCCCACCGGCCATTGTCCAACCGGCCAAATGACCGGCCGTTTTCCAACCACTTTTCGACCGCCGTCCGACAATAATATTCCGGCGAGTGATTTTATTTTCCGGCGAGTTATTTTTCTTAACGCACGATGACTTCTCCTCATAATGGGGGCCTTACAAATATACGTTTTTAACACAGAAAACTACAAGGGGTAAATCAGGCTCCATACTTAACAATCTCCCACTTGGAGACTGATCTCCAAACCAAACCTGTGACTGCTTTCCATCCTGGCTTCTTATCCTTGAATGCCGATTGAAGATGAGCAAAAGCTCAGCTTCTCCTTGTTGACCACCTTTGTAAACATGTCTGCAGGATTTTCACTTGTATGCACCTTTCCTAGCTTTAGCTGTCCCTCTTCCAAAAGAGTGCGTATGAAGTGATATCTCACCTCAATGTGCTTTGTCCTTGAATGAAAGGCTGAGTTCTATTGCGCTTTGGCTACACTGTACGAGACACAATTGTCTTGTTTGAATCCAAGCTCTTCTAAGAATCTGTGAAGCCACAAAATTTACTTGCTTGCCTCCATCATTGCTACATACTCTGCTTCCATGGTAGAAAGTGAGATCACTTTCTACAGCTTTGAAGCCGAGCTTACTGCCGTGCCTCGAACCGTGAAGACATAGCAAGTAGTGCTCCTTCGAGTATCTTTGTCACCTGCCATATCTGCATCAGCATACCCTTCTAGAAAAATATCAGTTCCTCCAAAATAAAAAGCATTTGCTGTTGTCCCTTTTAGATACCTAAGTATCCACTTCACAGCTTGCCAGTGCTCTTTACCTGGGTTGTCCATGAACCTACTTACAACTCCCACTGCATGTGCAATGTTTGGCCTTGTCCAGACCATAGCATACATAAGAGAACCTACTGGTGCAACATATGGAACTTTAGACATATAGGCTATCTCCTTTTGTGTCTTTGAACATATATCCTTGGTTAGTTTAAAGTGACCAACCAAAGGTGTAGAAATCGTTTTTGCATTTTGCATTGCAAACCTTTTTAGTACCTTCTTGATGTAATCCTCTTGAGATAGTTTTATTGTCTTCTTCGTCCTTTCCCTTGATATCTTCATACCAAGTATCCTCTTTGTAGCACCTAAATCTTTCATTGAAAAAGATTAGAAAGTTCTTCTTTTAGGTCTATGATGTCCTGCATGTTAGCACTTGCATTCAGCATGTCATCAACCTACAACATTAGGATGATGAACTTCCCATCTCCCAAATTCTTTGTGTAGACGCAATGATCTGAGTTGCATCTTCTGAATCCATGATCTAACATCCATCGATCGAACTTCAAGTACCATTGTCTTTATGCTTGCTTTAAACCATACAAGCTCTTCTTTAATCTGTAAACCATTTTCTCCTTACCTTTTACTTCATACCCCGAAGCATGTAAATTTCCTCCTCTAAGTCACCGTGAGGGAATGCCGTATTTACATCCATTTGCTCAAGATTTAGATCATGAGCAGCCACAAGGCTTAAGACAAGTCTAATTGAGTTCATTTTTACAACAGGAGAAAATATTTCATTGAAGTCAATACCTTTCTTTTGAGAAAACTCTTTTACCACAAGCTTAGACTTGTATCTTTTCTTCCCACCTTCTTCTTTGTTCAGCTTATACATCCATTTGTTCTGAAGTGCCCGCTTACCTTTAGGCAACTCAAACAACTCCCATGTTTGGTTGCGATGCAATGAGTCTATCTCCACTTGCATGCTCTTCACCCATTCTTCTTTGGATTCGTGTTGCATAGCTTCTTCGTATGATTCTGACTCTCCAGAATCTGAGATCAAGAGATGGTTGAAGGAAGAAACGAACCTTTCCGGAGGTCTACTTGCTCTTGTAGATCTTCAGGGAATAGGCTGAGGCTCCTCATTTGGTTGATGTTGTTGCACATTGTCACCGGTTGCAGTCCTTGAGTCTTCACCGTCCTCAAGTTCCATGTACCCATCACCTGTTTCTTTTGTTTGTTTTCTTTCCAAGTAATCTTTGTACATATTTTGTTCGTTAAGAATTACATCCCTATTCTTAAGATTTTACCATCTTCAGGATTCCATAGGCAATACCCAAAGTCACCTTCTCCATAGTCAATGAAGAAACACTTTTTAGACTTTGCATCTAGCTTTGATCTTAGGCTTCTATCTATGTGCATGAAAGCTTCACACCCAAACACTTTGAGAAATGCATAATTCACCGGTTTACCCATCCATTCCTCTTCTGGAACTCCCCCATCCAATCCGTTGAGGGTGACCGATTGATTAAGTACACAAACGTACTTACAGCTTTCGCCCAAAGCTCAAGCGGTAGGCCTGCATGTAGCCGCATGATTCATGCTCGCTCCATGATTGTTCTGTTCATCATTTTGGAAATGCCATTTTGTTGAGGTGTCCTTGGGACTGTTCTTTGCCTTCGAATGCCATTGCTAGCACAAAAGCTTTCAAAAGCTTGGCTGCAATATTCGCCTCCATTGTCGGATCTGAGGCATTTAACATTAGTACCTGTTTCATTCTCCACAAAGGCTTTCCACCTTTGGAATTGTTACCATATACATGTGGTAGTGATGTGTGTGAACACACTAGGACCGCCGGGGCATTTTTTCCCTCTTTAGGAGGTTTTTTTTCCCCCGAGCATTGTATGTACGCCCATCACTCTAGGGCTATCTATCTTTCCATTGCACACTAAGTAATACACTCTCTATTGTGTGCCTTGAGCTTCCTTCGTCTTCTCCAAGCCGTGTGCGTTTCTCTGTAACCCTAATTCCAACAATTGATATCATAGCAGGTTGCCTCCTCCCGGGCTTAGTCGCCAGCTGCTCCAGCACACGCCTGCTCACTTTCTCCGATTACAGTGAGATTTGGCGAGCGTTCGCAAGTCGACAAATATTTCGGGCGTCTGCTCAGATTTTTGATTCGGACTCATTTCAGCCTCCGTTTACACTACATGCAAGTCTGCACAGGCAATTTCATCATTTGTGCAGAAATTTTGTCAGTGCCGTTTTCTGCATAACAGGTGCCTTATAGTCTTCTACGGTTTGTGCTATATAGCACGTGTTGTTCCCGCTCCGTTTCTCCTATTTTCGGGCAGTTTTCACATCAGGTGCAACATTTACCATGGCTGACAACAACAACAGAGATGTGTTCAAGATGTTTGCTGCTGAGGACAAGTTGGATGGGGACAATTACCCTATGTGGGCTTATATGATGCAACACGTTCTTGTGTCAAAGGACGTCTGGAATATTATGCAGGGCATTGATGTACGTCCTGGTTCTGAGGATGCAGACGATGTTGAGGATGTTGCAGGTCTTGCTGCAAGGATTGCTGCTATTAGAGTTGTTTTGCCTATGGCAGAAAAAGCTCGTTGGGGTGTTAAGGATGCGCAGGCTCATGCATTGATTGCGTTGTCTCTGAAGCGCACCATTGTTCCCACATCCGTTCAGCAAAATCTGCAAAACAGGCTTGGGATATTTTGGTTGGTCTTTATGCAAGTCGCAATGAGGCTAAAATTGCTTTGCTGCATAAAGAGTTGAAGATTATGCATGAGGAAGATGATATGGAAACTTTCCTTGCTAGCGTCAAGGATATCAATGAGCAACTCATTTCTGCAGGTGAAGTCATTTTAGATAGTTCCCTAGTGCAAACTGTTCTTGATGTCTTACCAGATTCCTACCAGACTTTGCTAGTACTTGGAGTCATCTGAATTTTGCCAGTTTGCTACGTTTGCAAAAATATGATATGATTGCTTCTTTGCCGCCTCTTGAAGCACTTGTCAAGCATGTTTGTGAAGGCTGTATTTTGGGTAAGATGAAGCATTCTAAGTTTCCAAGGGATGGTTCAGTTCGGGCCACATGCAGGTTGCAGCTTGTGCATAGTGATGTTTGTGGGCCCATGCAAACTCCGTCCTTGGGCAATTACCTGTACTTCGTGACTTTCATTGATGATTACTCCAGGCATGCATGGGTATTTCCGCTTAAAGCGAAGTCCGAAGTTTTTATGTGCTTCAAACAATTTCTGGCTATGGCTGAAAATGTCTCGAAATGTACTATGGGCACCCTTTGTTCCGATCGAAGGGGGGAGTATATGTCTCATAAATTTAATGCATTTCTGGCTAGTCGTGGGATAAAACACCAATGTACAGTGCCTTATACACCTCAACAAAATGGTGTTGCTGAGAGGAAAAACAGGTCACTGACGGAAATGGCACGATGTACGGTCAAAAGTCAAGCTTTGCCGCATTCTTTTTGGCTTGGGGCCATCATGTGTGCCACTTATGTACTTAACAGGTGTCCTACGAAAGCTTTGCAGTCTATTACTCCATATGAAGCATGGCATGATAGAAAGCCTTCTATTGAGCACATGCGTGTTTTTGGCTGTTTGGCATATGCTTTGGTGCCACAAGTGTAGCGTAGAAAATTGGATGATAAGGCTGTCAAATGTATTTTTGTTGGTTATAGTGCTGAAAGCAAAGGTTACAGGTTGTATCATCCGCAAACAAAACGTATTTTGGTTTCTTGGGATGTAGTGTTTGTGGAAGATTCTGTTCAGACCTTGCTGTCATGTACTAGAGACAGTAATGTAAGCTCACAGGACATTTATGACACTTTGTTGCCTCTTTTCAGTGGTGGAAATACGAATGTAAGTTCCAATGAGGCAAATGTACAACCTATGGGGGTTTCTGAAAATGTTTTAGATCAGCCTGTTACTGATGCAGATGTACATGATGTACTTGATGAGGAAAGGGCTGAAAATGAGCAGGCTAGAGGTACGCCAAAATGGCTAGTGCACACTTTGCGTGATAGTAAATTGGATGCACCTTTGTCTAGTCGTACTCGTTCAGGCTCTCGCCATGCATCTTATGCATTAGATTGTTATGCTTTGGCTGTGTCTAGCTTACATGATGTTGAGGAGCCATTGACTTTTGATGAAGCACAGAATTCAGAAAATTGGATGGCTGCCATGCAATCAGAATATGATGCACTCATAGAAAATGACACATGGACTTTATGTGATTTTCCTCTTGGCAAAAAGGCCATTGGTACGAAGTGGGTTTACAAGTTGAAACGCAAGCCGGATGGTGAGATCGATTGCCATAAGGCTCGACTTGTTGCAAAGGGTTATGCACAACAAAAAGGCATAGACTATGAAGAGACTTTTGCTCCCACTTGTCGTATGACTACTGTGCGTTTTCTATGTGCATTGGCAGCTCATTTTGGTTGGGATGTACATCAATCAGACATTGTTACTGCTTTCTTGAATGGTGACATATTTGAGGAAGTTTATGTAACGCAGCCTCGCGGTTTTGTCATAAAAGGACAAGAGGACAAAGTGTGCAGATGTAAGAAGGATTTGTATGGGTTGAAGCAATCTCCTCGTGCTTGATATGAGAAAGCTGACACTCATTTGGTCAAACAAGGCTTTCGTAAACAGTCGAACAGAAAGCACATTGTATGTAAAGCGTGAGGGTGATGTACTTCTCATTGTGGTTCTTTATGTCGATGATTTGCTAATCACTGGACCAAATGAGAGACATATTGTTGAATTTAAGGGTGACTTGAATGCTACTTTCAAGATGAAAGATTTCTGCTTTTTCGGACTCAGATTGGGCTAGTTGTTTTGACACGCAAGTGTCCACAAGTGGTTTTTGTTTCATGCTTGGCAGTTCATGTATATCATGGTTGAGCAAGAAACAATCTACTGTGGCCACTTTGAGTTGTGAGGCTGAGTATAGGGCAGTCTTCACAGCTACGGTTGAGTGTGTATGGCTCAGACACCTTATGGCTGATTTAGGTGTTGGACAGGACACTGGCAACACTATCTACACTGACAGTCAGAGCGCATTGGCAGTTGTGAGGAACCTAGTTTTTCATGCTCACAAAGCACATTGAGGTGCATTACCACTATGTCAGGGAGAGGCTCTCAGCAGGAGAGATCAGCTTGGCTTATGTGCCAACACAGGACAACCTTGAGATCTTTTCACAAAGGCATTGTCTCGTGAGAAGCTTGAAGCTTTCCGCAAAGATTTGGGCTTACTCCCCTTTGTGAACTGATCATGTCCTCAGGGCATGGCACTTCCTTTTACTCATGTGCCAGCTCTTGTTCACCGCATCACTTCAGGGGGGATTTATTACCATATACATGTGGTAGTGATGTGTGTGAACACACTAGGACCGCCGAGGCATTTTTTCCCTCTTTAGGAGATTTTTTTCTCCCCGAGCATTGTATATACGCCCATCACTCTAGGGGTATCTATCTTTCCATTGCACACTAAGTAATACACTCTCTATTGTGTGCCTTGAGCTTCCTTCGTCTTCTCCAAGCTGTGTACGTTTCGCTGCAACCCTAATTCCAATAGGAATATGAAAAACACATCGGATTTATTCTTCATTACATAAACCCATGTTTTCCTAGTCGCATCGTCTATGAATGTTACATAGTACAATTAGCCACCAAGTGATGGTGTACTTGCAGGACCCGAAGCGTCAGAATGAACCAACTCAATTTTTTTATTTTTTCTTTAATTTCCAGATTTTTGAGATTTTTACCCTCTTTTGTGTACCATAAACACAATCTTCACAGAACTCTAAGTCCACTTCTTTCAAACCTGGTAGAAGCTTCTTTGTTTGAAGGATTTGCATTTCCTTGGCAGTCATATGCCCAAGCCGATAGTGCCACACCCCACTGTCGACTTCCATAGCTATTGCACAAGTTGAAGATTGCGTGCTAACAATACACAAGTAAAGTGTACCGACCTTTTCTACCTTGGAAACCAACAAAGATCCCTTTGAGATCTTCCACCATTTGCTTCCGAATGCAATGTTGTGACCTTCATCATCCAATTGTCCTGTAGAGATCAAATTTTTGCGAAGAGAAGGAACATGCCTAACATCTTTAAGCTTCCATTCATTTCTGTTAGTGTGCGCTCCTTGCCGCACTGTCGAAGCAAGGGACTTGCCAATACACCGTATGCGAGCCACAAACGGCTCCAAGCACACAACAAGCCTAAACTAGCAAGCTCAAGAAAACAAAGGGTGTGTCACTCACTGCTCTACGCTCGCCTTCGTGGTGGATTCCTCGCCGCGATGAAGAAGAAGCTGCAGTCGTGCCGCGCTCAACCGCTTCGCCGCCGTCGTGCCTTCGTAATGCTCGATCGCACACACACTCTCCCTCTCTCTCTCTCTCACACACACACACACACAAGGAGGTGAAGAAGAAGAAGATGAAGATGGAGCAAGAGCACTCTTCAATTGCACAAATGAGAGAATGAGTAAAAATTAGGTTTAGTTGGCTTTTATAGGAGCTCACCCCATTCACACTTGGGCGCCCATGCTTAACGAACTAATCCCTTGAATGTCCAAGTTAAAGTGCGCATCTCATCGGCGATCACTCTACCTTTCCCTATTGGTCCGACATGCCCGGTACCTGACTCTAAATAATACATAATACGCGTCTGTCGTAGGTGATAGGGTGTCCGTGAGCCGTGAGGGTTAACATGCCCCCCTTCCTGATGTAGATTCTGTCCTTGGAAGCTATTGAGTTGAAGCTGGTTCGTCGAGGTGGAAGAGCATTTGAGATGAATGTCCTTAGCCTTCATTAGTCAGTGCAAAATCAAACAACATTGCATAGTAATTGCATTCTCTTAAAAAGCATATGCAGTTTTAGGTAGACAAATTGATTGGTAAAAGAATTTCAAACAATTTGTTAGCAATGAACATTAAATTGCAATGTAATCAAATACATAAACAGATGTAAAGGTAAAAAATTAGACAAGTCTGGGGTCGCTAATTTGACGGTCGAAAGGCACCAAAGATCGACTATTAATACCATGGGTAAGCTTCTTAATTTTCAGTGGTCAATTAAGTTGTTTAATCGCGAGAGCCAAGTATTCATGTTCGAGGGCTGACTAGAGGCTATATCTAGAAAACCTTGTAGTTAAGCTACCATAAAAGGAATTTCTCATGAAATCATTGCCTGACTGATTACTTTTTCTTTGACCCCCCAAAGTCTTTTCACATTGATTCAATTATGATGTGTGTGCTTATTTTGTATGCCTTGGGTTTTTTGCTTTTCAAGGAAAAGCGCCCACATTGGGAACCTCTAGGGCTCTAGTACCATAGGCAATACATGTGAGTGAAGTACCAAATCAAGCTGAGATTTCTCTTCCAGCTTAAAATTTTACATTGTGGCACTTTGATTTTTTTTGCTTGTTCATTTTCAGCATTTAAATTTTGTAACTTTGGGGGGTCATATAACACTGTTACCCTCCCCAGGCTCATCACATTAGTAAACTCCCTTTATAATACTTAAACTAAAGGTCAATAGGGTTAAGCCCACTAGAAAGCCCTAGTACATTTCATACAATGCTGCCTAAATTGGATTAAGAACCTAAGTAACCATTGCTTATTAGGAAGGCATTCCCCATGGTATTAAGAGAAGATTTCTAATACCTAGCTTGGGCAAACTAGCTTAGTCGGACTGCTTGATTTTTACACCTAGACAAGTGATTATGACAAAACATTACATTGAATTAAATGTTTGATACTAAGCCAATGCGCTGAATATTATGCTACCAATCACAATCAAAGCAGACAAACATGGATGCAAAAAAGATAAGGGCAATGCTAATGGACAAGAAACACCTGTTTGTGTCGATGGTCGCGCTTGATTTGAAGTGTGAACGAGAGAAAGGTTCCATGAAGGATCAAATCCTATCAATAGCAACACGCTCCTGTACACACTATGAAACACAAACAATACCTCTAGGAGGCACATCAATGGGAAAAGAGAACTTTGCTAATCACTCAACTCTAAAACAGAAACACTCCTATCGTACTAATCTTACCTACCCTCCATCACTCAAGTGATGAGGATCAAAGGTGTTTTATGGCATAGGTTTCTGTTTCACTGTACCAGATGTGACATGTGTAGGTCTGAGTCAATGTTTTGACTTTAATGTGCATACTCGTTTGCTAATTGCTCTTGCTCTTTATTTTTATTTTTTTGTGAGTATAAAGCTTTATATGTACATTCCCTAAGATTGGTGATTGAGAGGTCAGGGAGAAAGGTTGAGAGGGAAGCAAATGAATAATGGATGTCCACAAACACTCCCCCCTTCCTTGGGTAGATCATACCGTTTGAAATGAGCTTGTCACCCTTTGAAACCAATTGTTCCAGTTGGTAATAGGTGAGGATTTTTGCCAGTAGTTTTCTATTGCCCTAGGTGCCTCGTCAAGTTGCAAGGGTGGTAAGGTACTCTCCCAGGATCGAACTTGAAGTGGTTCATCAGGTGATTCTTGAACACTGGGAGGTGTGGATTCTTTTGTAGCTTCATGGAGGTCCACTACTATAGATGGAGGCTGTGTAGAAGCTTTTACCTCTATGGATGTATTACATGAGGAGCTAGAAGCTTCATGGGACTCCCCCCTTCCTGAGCTAGGTGGAACAAATCGTTCTTTCTTTGGTACCCAAACTAGCTCGGGAGCGGGTGTGTAGCATTCTGTGATTTTTTTCTTTCCACGATCATTGATTCGTTTTGGAGCTACGGGGTTGGGCTCACTTGGGTTAGGTGTTAGGTAAGAGCACAATCTACGTTTTGGCACCCAGATTTGATCATTTCCTTGATAGTAGCCTTGGGCTTCCAATAGTCGTTTAGGGATCCATCGCAACATTTTCTTACTTTTCTTGGAGCGAGTGGTACGTTTATTACAAGGCTTCTGTTTTTTAGCACTAGCTATGGTCACTAAAGAAGCTTTAGGGACCCACTTGTATGTTTTCTTCGTTACATTAGGATGAGTCTTGTCGGAAGCGATATGTATTGCTTGTAGCATATTTAAGGGTATAGGCATTTCATCCCCCTCAGGTGTTACCCAGGTCGTCCCCCTATTTCCCCAAGTGTCTATGGTTGATGCTAGGTGGACCCAATCCACATTGTCTGATTCCGTCATCCCAGGTAGGATATCCATATAAGGAGAATCTTGGCCAATGTCTGTATCCTTCTTACAAGTGTAACAATATTGTAGTGGGGCTGAGTGAACTGTGGTGTCAGAGCGATGATCAATAATGGTTTTACTCCCTAAGGGGTGTACCTTACCAGTCACCAAATCCACTCTAAGGACAGAGTCTTGGAATTGCAAATAGACATGATTTTTAGACCAATCATGAACCATTTGTGCCTCCCTCATGAATGGTCGTCCTAAAATCATTTCATATGACATAAGGTGTTTAGAGAAATCCATTACAATGAACGTATGTCATACCTTGTGTCCTAGAACTTTGATCTTAAGATCCTTGAGCATCCCCATAGGTTTGGCTATGGTACCATTTGCCATCTTTACCACAATGTTAGTAACACTGAGGCGGGGTTTTCCCATGGATTCCCAACAATCTTTTGTAACGATGCTAACTCCCGCACCACCATCAAGAATTCCCTTTATAGTTAATCCCTTGGTAGTGATGGGTAGGGTCGCATTAGACTCGTCGCCTTCAAAATACTGCCCTAATTCGTTAATGGGTACCTCGATCACAGACTCGTGTCCATCTAAGTCAAGTGATTGCACATGATTTTTCTCATCAATCATAATCGAGTCAGGCCTATTTGGTTGCGCAAACTGCGATAATCCCGTTCGTAGCTCTCCGTTAAGGAATGCTCGAAGTGCAAGGAATAACTCAGGATCTCCATACAGCTTTGCTATGATCGTGGTTCGGACCTCAGAAGACATGAAGTCCACTAGTTTGGCAACATTCATTGGCGTTTTGCAGGGTGTAGGTCCTTGACTAGGAACTGGTGAGGATGGAATCTCATATTCCTCAATGGGATCAGGTATTCCTTTGTTAAACATCCTTTCCAACAAGAAGGGTGTATGCTCACTTTCTGATGTCCCGTCCTCACTCCCTTCTTGGATGATACTAGATATGGCTAACGGTCTATGGTTCATGTGGGGTGGATGAACTTGCATGGGAAACACTGTGTCATGAATTTTGACATGCATGGGTTCTGGTTCTAGTTTCCTTTGAGTCTCCTCCACTAAACCTCTTAGATGTTTCACTTGCTCAATCTCGTCTACTGGGTTTGGGTACGTCCCAATCTTCTTTTTACGATTCTTCCCTTTTTGCCCCTGCGGTTTATCTTGGGGGTCTTGGATTGGATTTGGAAACACTTGTGGTGTTTTGAGAGGCTCTTTATGGTTTTCTCTCATTCGGTTTTCATTTGGTTCCATGTTACGGTTTTCTTTGTCGGTCTTTCCCTTTGTGGTATTGGTTCTAGTCTCCATTGTCTCGACTGAATCTGAATCATCCTCGAGGTCATTCATATACACGGGGTCATCTCCTGTTCCTATGTTTGTTTTGGAACTTGGCTTCGAATTTTCCGTATTCTGCGACTTCTTCCTTCGTGTCTTCTTTTTCTTTGCTTGGATAACTGACGCGGTATCTCTCTCTTCGAGGATATGTCCTGGCCCTTGAAGCATGGACCGTGTAATCGCATAAGCGGGTGCGACGGGTGGTATTGGCGATGTCACACTAGTAATTTCGACCAAATTCAGGGGTGTGATTTTAGGCGCATTTGGGTTATAGGGGCATTGGGCAATCAAGTGATCTATGCCACAACGATTACATGTGAGTATTGGCATTGCAGACGTGCTCCCTTGATTCATTTGCATCTGTGCAGCATTCTTTTGCAGCCTAATAGGGCACTCCGCTGCCCGATGTGGTCCACCACACTCGTAGCATTGAAGAGGTGGCCTCCTAGCCGGGGTGTTGATATTTTGACCTCTGGATGCGAGAGCAGCAGCTTGATAAACCGGCTTTACTTGCCCCCAACAATCTTTCATGTAGTATATAGGACACTCTTCCAATGTATCAAGTCCGTAGGAAATACTAGTGTCTATTTCCTCCTCACAGCCATCTAGATAAGCATTTGATGGCTCGCAACCCACTTGGTTCATAGGGGCGACTCTTGGATGCGGGGGCTGCGGTCCTAGCACAGGAGGTGGTAGCGGTGTAGCTTGTACAACATTTTGAGATCTAGGGACCATGTGTTGCGGTAGTTGCTCAACAGGTGGAGCAGGCATCAATACAGGAGCTCGAGGTGCATCCGTCCAGGCTACAGGTGGTCTATTTGCCATCATACGTTTGATCATTAAACAATCCTTAGCTTGGTGACCATACCTACCACATGCGTTGCAAGTTCCATTAAATTTTACTCTAAACGTAGGGCACTCACTAGTGCTATGTGGACCTAAGCAAATGGAACACCATTGTTGCTCCCTTCTTGGATACATGTGACTATTTTGAGGGGGTCGATTATCCTTAACAGAAGCTTGGATTGCCTTGGTGAGGTCTGTCAAGAATGTCTCAAATACCTTTGGCTCATTGGCAATGGGCTTTGCAGTCATGGGTTCATACTCAATGGCTTGTGAGCTAGTGGATCTCGTGTCAGTAGACACCCTCATGCCTGCTATCATCAAGTTGTCCTCTAATTGGATTGCATTGGCAGTGACATCTTCCCAGGTTGTGATACCTCTAATCACTAGTCCATTATAGATTCCTTCATTCCTCAACCCTCTAATGAATCGATCAAGCAGTTGGTTATTGTTGAAGCGCTCATTTACAGGGCAGCGAGAGTTTAAGTGCTTTAGACGACTAATGAAGTCCCTTACTGACTCTCCTTCCTTACGTTCGGCCTTCTGTAGCTGAGATGCTACACCACAAAGCACACCTTCTCGTATGTACTCCTTTAGAAACAACCTTCGAAGGGTAGGGTAGATTGTTATCTCGTCCACCCTTAGGGTTCTATACCAATCTCCAGCCTTCCCACTTAATGTCAAGCTTAAGGCATTGCACTTATGTAGTTCGTTGCGTTCCCCTAAGGAATCACATACTTGTTCAAACACTTCAATGTGTTTCCTAGCATATTCGTCCCCATTGAATTTTTGCGTGAGTTTGGCAATTTGTACTGCCTTACTTCTAGGCTCTCTATCAGATGCATGACGCATATTTTCCGCGATAGATCGACCTATGGTTTGAGCAAACGCTGCCAAGTCACCTATGTGAGGAGGCAGGGCCAGTGGAGGTACTCTTGGAATCATATGTGGGAGAGGAACGGGTACCGGTCTTGGCATATGTGTGGATGATGCAGGATATGGAACATAACAGGACATAGGTCCACTCGGATAAGGGCTAGGGAGCGGCACTCGAGGAGCATAAGCAAGTGGTACAATTGGAGGTGTGGGGGCCATGTGTGCATAAGGGGCTAGAGGCACATACGGTCGAGGCCCCATATTAGGGACTACGACACTAGGTAGTGGCACTGCGCTAACCATAGATGTCATCGGTACATTCTCTGTCAGGCTTATCCCTGGAGTGAGCACTGTGTTTTCCTTGATAGAGGGTTGAGCCAAGTTAGGGAAGCTAAAGTTGTCGCTCGGAGGCTCAGATTGCATAGAGACCCCATGTGAAATGACGTAAGATGGGTCCATGGGGCTCATTAGAGGAGTCTCCATTTGTGATAGAGTAGGCTGTTGAGCCTTGCTCGTATCCAGAAATGTCATGGGGCCAGTTGAGAGTATATTTACCCCTCGATTTTGCCTTTCTGATTGAATAATGCCATGGATAACATTACAGATCATTTTCTGTTGATCTTCGATGCTCGTGGCACTAGAGGTGGATTGTACAATCTCTATCCATCCTACATGGTAGGCGTGGCCAGAGTGTAGATCCGTCAACACCTCAGTGTGGAGGTCGTATGTCCAATGATCATTAATGAACAATCCTTCTAGAGTCGACGTGTTAACGGTTTCTTGTGAGGTAGAAGCAATGTTGCTCCCCGTGGTTTTACTTGTCACCAACGGTACTCTAGAGGGAACTTCTGAAGGAGGCAGCTCAACAGGGCCTTCTTGGTAAGAAGTTGGTAGGATATCCACATGGACACTCTTTGGGGGTGTGGGATCCACGTGCGATGTGAAAGGAGATTCCACTTCCCCACCCCCTTCTTGTGCTTCATTTGCATCAGGTTCCGAGCGAGTAGCTCTACCTAATGTTTCCATGAAACGGCTAAACATACTAGTACTAGGCTGTGGAGCTTCGGGAGGTGCATGGCCTTCTCTCTCAGTGTTTTGGGTAGGGTATGCTTCCATGATTTCTGAGTCGGAGGAGGAATCACTAGCGGCTATTTGAGGGTCTTGGGTGGTGCTACCTTGTGTCCCCGCTGAGGGTCTAGAGCTTATCGTGGATGGGTAATGGGTGTCCGTATGAACAGAGGCACTACCAATGTGATCGTGCTCTAACACTCGTCCAGAGCGTAAGTGCATGTGCTTTTGATACCCTAAGGTGTCAAAAAGCTGCTCTAGGAGGCCTTGTGACTAGTTTTTAGCGTGTTTTTAGTTTGTTTTTTTTCTAGATTTTTTAGAGCGTGTCGTGGAATGGGCCGTGTGATAGCTCGAAACGAGCGTATCGGTCAGAGGGTCGTGCCGTGCTTTACAGCCCTCCGTTTGGTCACTCTATGCCCTCGGAATCCCTAAAACTGTCAATTTCCAATAGGGAACTAGGCCCAAACTAGAAAGTCTAAGGGTGCAAGTGGGAAGAGAAAGGAGGAGAGTGGAGGACTTGTCCCACATGCTCTCATTCTCTCTTGAGGGAGTAGGGTATATATATAAGAGTGAGTCTAGTATGTATCATAAGACCGAGGATTGAGGCCTGGGCCTGGGCTTGGGCTTGATCCCGATCCCGATCTATCTTTTATACAAACCAACCCGTTCGTTTTAAGAGTCACGTTTTTTATTTTCGAAAAATTTAGCCGCCCGCTCACTCGCGTTTTTATTTTTCGATTTTTTTTTAAATAAATTTTTTTTCAAAAAAACTTTTTTTTAAATTTTAATGCAGAAAATACAGAAATTGAAAACGCAGAAATTAAAAATGCAGAAATGCAAAAAATTGAAAAAACGCAGAAATGCAGAAAATTGCAGAAATTGAAAACGCCGAACTTGAAAATGCAGAAATTGCAGAAAATTGAAAAAACACAAAAATGCAGAAAATTGCAGAAATTGAAAACGCCGAACTTGAAAATGCAGAAATTGCAGAAATTGAAAAAACGCAGACAATAGCAGAAATTGAAACTTGACAGCAAATGCAGAAAACGCAAAAAACAGAAATCTCCACACACTCCTTCCCTGCCTTTCCTATGATAGAAATTGCACCACAAGGAAGCGTAAAGTGCTAACCGAGCTTAGTGTAGGGCATATCCCCGACAACGGCGCCAAAAATGTGCGCTCCTTGCCGCACTGCCGAAGCAAGGGACTTGCCAATACACCGTATGCGAGCCACAAACGGCTCCAAGCACACAACAAGCCTAAACTAGCAAGCTCAAGAAAACAAAGGGTGTGTCACTCACCGCTCTACGCTCACCTTCGTGGTGGATTCCTCGCCGCGATGAAGAAGAAGCTGCAGTCGTGCCGCGCTCAACCGCTTCGCCGCAGTCGTGCCTTCGTAATGCTCGATCGCACACACACTCTCCCTCTCTCTCTCTCTCACACACACACACACAAGGAGGTGAAGAAGAAGAAGATGAAGATGGAGCAAGAGCACTTTTCAATTGCACAAATGAGAGAATGAGTAAAAATTAGGTTTAGTTGGCTTTTATAGGAGCTCACCCCATTCACACTTGGGCGCCCATGCTTAACCAACTAATCCCTTGAATGTCCAAGTTAAAGTGCGCCTCTCATCGACGATCACTCTACCTTTCCCTATTGGTCCGACAAGCCCGGTACCTGACTCTAAATAATACATAATACGCGTCTGTCGTAGGTGATAGGGTGTCCGTGAGCCGTGAGGGTTAACAGTTAGCAGTTTTGACACAAACTGTACCTTTGCCGACAATTTCACAAGCTTCATCATCTCCCAAGTATACATACCCAAAATTACCTTTGGTGTAATCTTGGAAATGTTTCTTGTGTGGTGTTGCATGGAATGAAGCCCCGGAATCTACTATCTAGGAACTAGACACATTGTCTAATGAGAGAATTAGAGAATCTTGCCCTACTTTACTTGCCACATTGGCCTCCAGTGTTGGCTTGTTGTCTTGAGACTTTGACTCCTTCTTCTTCTTGGACTAACAAATCTTCTTGACGCGGCCTTTCTTGCTGCAGTTCCAACATTCAAGAACTGACTTTGTGCATGACTTGCTTCGTCTTGAGCGATCACGACCCTTTTGGTTTTTGAACCTCTCCTTAGGCCTTCCTCTTGTTTCCACTGAAAGTGCAGCACTTGATGATTCTCCTGTGCTTCTCCTTCGCATTTCCTCGCTTAGGAGAACACCCACAACATCATCAAACTTAAGAGTATTTGTGCCAAAGATAGAATTACTTACAGCCATCACAAGGCTGGCCCAACTATCCGGTAGAGATGATAGTATAAGGAGAGCTCGCACTTTGTCATCGAAATTGATTTTCACCAATCAAAGCTGACTTATGTTTGTGTTAAAGTCATTTAGGTGTTCTGCAACTGAACCATTCTCTGCCATCTTTAGATTGAATAAGCGTTTCAAGAGAAATACCTTATTGGATGTCGATGGTTTCTCATAGAAGTCGTCAAGTGACTTCATCAAGTCCTCCGTGGTCTTCATCTCCAAAATGTTGAAGGCCACCATTGACGCCAAGTTTAACCGGATTGTTCCGAGTGCCTTTCGATCAAGGAAAATCCATGCTTCATCTGCCATCATTGCAGGTTTCTTTGCAAGACCGCCTAGTGGCAAATAGAGGTCCTTCTGGTAGAGATAGTCTTCAATCTGCATCTTCCAATGTTGGTAGTTTTTGCCGTTGAACTTCTCGATTTTGAGCTTCCCTTCCTCCGCCATTACTCCCACTCAATTCAAGGAATCCTTTCCTCAAGATAATTTAGCTACGAGCAAACCTTGCTCTGATACCAATTATTAGGAAATATGACGTAGCTCAACAGATAATTGAGTAGATTACTTAATGGAGAGAGATAATTTTCCCACACAAGAGATTGGAGAGAGAGAGAGAGAGAGAGAGAGAGAGAGAGAGAGAGAGAGAGAGAGAGAGAGAGTACACACGATATACGTGGTTCACCCAATGTGGGCTACGTCCACAGAAAAGCAACCACTCAATGGCTTTAGTACTTCAAAACAAAAAGTAGGTTCCAAAGGGATTATACCCTTTTGGAGCTCCCGCCTTGAGTTCATTTGACACCTCTAGGACCATTTGAGAGTTAGGTAGATCGCACGGGAAACTTAGACATTTTCCCTTTTAGTTTTCTTTGAATAGGCCACCGGCCATTGAATTCGGCCACCGGCCACCGTTCATTGACTTCCGACCACCGGCCACTGGCCGTTGACTACCGACCACCGGCCAAACGACCGGCCGTTTTTCGACCACTTTCCAGCCGCCGTCCGACAATAATATTCTGGCAAATCCAGTCTCAAGCTTGGGCTCGAGACTGGCCGTGAAAATTTTGATTTTCGGTGAGTGACTTTATTTTCCAGTGAGTTATTTTACTTCACGCACGATGGCTTCTCCTCATAATGGGGGCCTTACAAATGTGCATTTTGAACACAAAAAATTACAAGGGGTAAATCAGGCTCCATACTTAACAAAAGAGACCTCTCTCTATAGTCGGGCTCTCAATTCTCCGCATTCCTCCTCATCAGACCAACTATTCTGGGGCATAGCCTCTGCTTGAGATGTGTATGTGGATATGACTCCCTAGTTGCATCCCGTAGAGTCTTTGTCAGAATATGGGTGAGATCCTCCAAAGGTTGCCCTTGATCCTTTTTGCATAGGCATATGTAAATACCACCCATGTAAACAAAGTCCGTCTACGAAGTGAAAGTATAACTTATAGGACCTCCTGCTTGTGCCCTTGAACTGTGGTGAATTGACAGGAGATGTCAAGTGTCAAAAAGGGCAAGATCCACTACTACCCCATCTACCGTGACCAAATACAAAGTCCTCAATATAAGAAAGAAAGTTTGGCATGGCCATAATGTAATCCACTACGCTAGCCCCGTGATGATGTAGGAACCAGGTAAAGCCGATGATTACTGGGAATCTCTGTAAGCCATTAAGTATGGCTAACCCATGTGCAATGCCTATATCTACTAGGTATCTCCCATACTCTATACACTCCGTATCTAGTGACCATTTGTCCAATGCCATGTCTATGGTTTCCATCTCTCTCAACATCTCCTCCGAAGTATCATAGAAGATTGTCTGGCTGATGGTTTCCTATTTGGGCATTGAAGTCCCCCAAGAGAATGATATCTCCCTCCCTAGAGAACTCCCCATATGTCATCATCAAGTACAAAGAAAGGAGACTCATCTCTAGGTGATGCATAAGTCGATGTACTCGGAGAAAAGTAGCATATGGAAATATAAAGAAATCTTCTTGTGTCAGCCTTCAATCTCACCCACATGTACCTAGCATGATTTATCCAGTCACATGTGGCATCATCTGAATGGAGGCTTAATGAGTCTTTGAATAAAACACAATGTCTCTATCTCTAAAGGTATACTCAAAGGCACCCATGAGAGAGGAGATATAGCACTTGACGAGGGCATAAGGTGCAAAGTCGATGAGACTCCTTGCTAGTGTCCCAACGTCTTGTCTTGCAGCGTAGAGAATGGGAGCTACGATAAATGGAGGCAATGGTGCGGATCGCACTCAACAAGATGGGCTCAAGGATGTAGGGATTGGTTCGGTTATCTCATTCGAAGAAGAAGAGAGATTTGTAGTTTGGGGCAACATGTGTGGTGTAATGGCTGAAGCGAGAACCTTCGGATTTCTCCCAAGCCATGATACATTAGCGTTGTAAGAAGGCCTTATTAACTTGGGAGTCTGTCAACGCATCCTTGAACAAGTGACATGCATCCCATCTTCCAAACCATTTCAAGCATCCACCCCGAACTTAGTATTTTGCTCTTGCATGTCTTTTGGACCTTTTGACTTGCTTCATATGCGATTCTAGGAAGTCGATACAAAGGGCTAGGTTGTGTCTTAAGCATGTACTCCACAACCCTTTGCATGCCCAAGACTTCAGTGGGAAGCGATCTGGACTCAAGAAGTAAGAGCATGTAAGGTGTTTGTGTTTTGACTTGGAGAAAGTTGGTGAGAAAACGCTTTTAAACATTCTCAACCTCTTTCCAAGTAGATTTCCCGATGCTATTACCCCACACCTCCACTCCATAAAGAAGCACCGGTGTCACCAACGTGTCAAAGAGCTACGTTTTGAGAGCCCAACACTTGATCTCTCCAGGTTTGCACATGTTCTTAAATGCATAATAAGCCCTCTTTCCGGCTTCCAAGCGACACCTTGCGCAATCCTTCCATTTATGATTGGATGGAACCTCAAGGCCAAGGTACTTGAAGCTATCTACTACTTCAAGTTGCTCATTGTTGTATACAATACATGGATTTTCATCCTTGAGGGTCTTTACAAGCATAACCTTTGTTTTGGATCCATTCACAATCACCCCGCTATGTAGGCAAAAGTGTTCCAAGACACTCATAAGCTTTTGTGCATCTTCTAAAGTATGTGCCAAGAGCACTATATCATCGGCAGAAAGCAAAAGCATGATCACCGCAGTTCCGATCTTAAGCTCTTCTATGACTGCTTGTTGCATAAAATCAAGAACCATGCATTCTAATTCATCAATGAGTAGCCCAAAGAGGGTTAGGGAAAGTGGGCATCCTTGTTTGACACTAATGGTGCTTGCAAAAAATTCTGAAATTCCATCTCCCATATGTAGTCGACATGTCACTTTTTGGTAGATGCGAAAGACTGCATGCATAAATTCTCTCGTCACTTGAAGGCTTTGCGTACGTCTCCAAAGATTTTCTCGTAGTACCATGTCAAAAGCTTTCTTGAAATCTACAAAGCAACAATACAACTTTTTTCTTTCAATCGAGACGCCTCTATAAGAACTGGAAGAGTGACAAGGTGATCAATCGTGCTATGATGCTTTCAAAAATCTGCTTGGCCAAGCGCACGCTTGCCGTTCTTTTCAGCCCATTCACTTATCTTCATCTCCATGATACATCCAAATAACTTTGCTATCAAGAACCAACCATTATATTGCAATAGTTATTCACATTATTTATACCTCCTCCTTTGTGCAAAGGTTTGATCCAAATTGCACTCCAATCATGAGGCATGTCATGCTGAAGTGCAAGGTTAAACATATCATGTATCCAATATCGTCTTTTCTCGCTTGTTCATTTAATCATTTCAGCCTTGACACCTTGAAGGTCCCCTGCCTTGCGGGCGATGAGTAGCAAGTTCTCAAGCGTGCGGCATACATTTTCAATGGTAAAGAAGGGACGCATAAACAGAAGGGAGCTACAACACTTCATCTTATCAACATTGAGCTGCTTATAGAGGTTCTTGCAATGCGTATACATATCCTCAAGAATCAAGTCACCAAAGCTCTCAACACGCTTGCCTTTTAAATTTTGCCAAAACTTGCCACATGCATGTGATTTCACTTTCGCTAAAGAAGTTGTTTTTTGACTTTCATCTTCTTCTCTTTTTCTGAACAAGTGCTTTGCATGTGTGTGAACGTTCCAAGTAAACTTCCTTGTCTTTGCTGGCATCCAAACTTAGCAAGTGTTTTCGGGATTGACTACATGCCATGTCAAACCATTTCTTCTTGGTGCTACCCTTCTTGGACCTTTTGCAAGACATGTGTTTCACCAAAAAACATTCCTTCACACAAGAGAAAATTACTTCTTTGAAAACTTTCCACTTGCATTCTAATGTTGGGCTCTCTTGATGCTCTGTCATGCTTAATATTTGGTCCACCATATTAGCGTATATAAGTGCTCGGTTGAAGTTTAGACGTAGGTACGAATGATTCACATCATGATTGGAGGCTAAATGCTTGGCTCTTTTACCACACTTGAGGTCAATACATAACATCCTATGATCCGATTCCGGATTCCATTCATCAAGTGTAAAGCTTTGTATGCATTCTAGAGTGGCTTTTGAAAACAGCATATAGTCAATCACGCTATCACCATTGTGCTTTCTACATGTAAAGTCATTGGTGCCTTTCCATAAAGATATACCATTTGCAATGAGCATTCCAGTAATATCGCACATATGGAAAAGTGACTTTCTATAGTGATTAGTTCTTTTGCATCATTAGAACTTCGATTATACATGTATGAGAGAGAGAGAGAGAGAGAGAGAGAGAGGGATAAAAAAAAGCTCGCTCCAAAAATTGATTTTGGAGCGAAACAAGCTTTTTTTCTTTGAATTCGTGAGTTGAGCAAAATCTGAAAAAAGCTGGCTCGAAACCTCAACTCGCTTCTTTGCGAGGGGAAACTCAATCGCTTAATAAAAGAGATATTCTCAAATAATTCTTCACCTTATATAATTCTAGTTAAACTCAACCTAATGATTTTATCACTTTCTTATTGTTTTAGAAAGCCACCGTAATCCTTTAAAGTTGCAGTATGTCACAATGACTACAACCTCACGCACATGGCCGATTAGCTTAGGCCGTTGATTCGTGTTAGAGGTGGTGGTGACGAGGTGATGCGTGCACGAAAATCATGGGCAACAAGGCAGATATCAAGGGGAGCTCGTGCACGATTGAGACAACCTAGGTCAAAGAAGGAGCGCCATCTCTGCTCGAGGGGTCTGACTATTAAAAAAAAAGCCATGTGGAGAGGGCGTGTGGAGACCTTAGCTATATCTAACACGGGCATGGGAGATGGGATCAAAGGCTCCCATCACTTTTGGGCCCCGACATTAGGCGCGCGTCGTAGATCTTGTCGCAAAAGTAAACTCGGGTATTTTTGTAAACTCGGGAACCCGAGTTTACAAAAATACCCGAGTTTACTTTTGCCCGCCCCGATACTTTTGCACGTCAAAACTCCATGGAAACGTGTACATTCCACAGTGACATGCGTGGGCGTGGTGGATAGGCCACATGGCCCTCAAACCCTAGGTTGTGGGTTCAATCCTTGGGGGCGTGGGGGAGGAGCGAAGTAAACTCGGGTAAGTAAACTCGGACCCGAGTTTACATTGTACCCGAGGTTACATTTTTCCCGAGTTTACATTGTCCACGGAAGCCCGAGATCTACGGTGCTCAATCATCCCACCGTAGATCCCATCTCCTCCCATGCCCGTGTGAGATAAAGGCCAGGGCGCGTGATAGAGCAACTTTTTCTTTTTTAATAGTGTCATGCAATAGACAACGAGGCTGTCGCAGTAGATTGTCTTGGCAGACAACGATGCTCTCTCTCTCTCTCTCTCTCTCTTTTCCCATGTTGCAGAGCAGAGACCTGCGCATCCTGCGTGCTTTATGTGTGTGTGTGTGTGTGTGTGAGAGAGAGAGAGAGAGAGAGAGAGAGAGAGAGAGAGAGAGAGAGAGAGAGAGCCGAGACAGGGCGCTACATCAAGAACCGATGCATTTCTTTGTGTAGGTAGCCGAGCTGAACGAGGGGGCGGTGACATGCAGGCAAAGCAGGGCAAGGGTTGCAAGGCTGCACGGAGCTAGGAGGAGGGGGGGTTGATTCTTTCTTGATAGCTCTGTCTCTTTCTCTCCATTATGCTGTCGTGAGCGAGCAAGACGCCAGACGCAGGGGGGTTGATTCTTTCTTGATACCTCTGTCTCTTTCTCTCTATCGTGCAGTCGTGAGTGAGCAAGACGCAGGATGCAGAATGCGAGGAGCATAGGACATCGGGGGGGGGGGGGGGGGGATGCGGGCTCCCTTGCGTCCTGCTCGCTCACGATTGCACAATGGAGAGAAAGAGACATAGCTAGCAAGAAAGAATCAACCCCCCCTCCTACTAGCTCACTGAACCTACTCACTCTACTCGCTTCTTGCGACGTTTCCTCCTTTCCAGAGGGAAAAGGGGGTGCAGAATGCGAGGAGCATAGGACATCAGGCCCCCCGGGGGGGGGGAAGGAAACGATGCAGGGAATCTGTGAAGATTCACGCTATTAGAAGTGAGTAGTAGGTTCAGCGAACTAGTCTAGGAGGCAAGAATTTTGTTTTGTGTTGTGTAAGAGTGAAGAGGCCTTAAGTCTTGGAGAAAAAAATTCTTAAGCTTAACTTGTTCCAAAAGTACTAAGTCTAAAAAGATTGAGAGCAGGCGAGAGGACAACAATGACAAACGAGCAGAATGGGAGAGGCTAACTCCTACCTACTGCAATTGTTTTGGGTTTGCATGCTACTCATCTTTGCCTTTGAAGTTTGTAGCCCTACCAGTAATAGTGCTTCTGAGTTGAGGGTCAGGGCCTAAGCCCCCATCTTCGACGCTGAGCTCGTTTATTTTGTCTTGGCGTTTTTAGTCAGCGTTATTATATTTTTTTCTTTCCTTTTGGTGTCCTGTTTTGGGCGTCTATCCTTTTGGGGTGCTAGACTTTTAGCATTTACATGCCGTTCCCACACCAAAGCATAGCATAGGTAGCTTGCTTCAAGGGCAATTCAACTATCGAGAACTTGTCAAAGGCCTTGTATATGGAGGCAATGGCCGGGGGGTGAGGGTCGTTTAAGGGTCATCAACTGGAGGCCCAACCTCCCGTTGGTAATGGAGGTGAGCAGGAAAGTGGCAAGGCTCGACTGGATGGTCACCTAAAGCGATCTGCCAAAGCGGCTAGGGGAGGCAAGCGTGTCCACATCTCTTCATGTGGAGAGGTGGCCTTCCAGGCCTTGAAGAAAATCTTACCACAGGTGGTTGAAGTGGGTAATGCATGCTTGATGTTGGTCTCGCTCGCACTGATTAAAAAGCAACTTGCTAAGGTGGCCAATTTGTCTTTGGTAGTTGGCTTCATGGGCAGAAGAATACCAACAACTAGAGCTCATCGAATGGATTTCTGGTCTGGCGGTCCTCAACCTTGGCGGAACAATTGACTATATCCAATATCTAACCAAGGGGTTCTTCACGGTTGGGTTCAATGACCCTGCTATAACTAACAAGATTCTAACCAAACGCCCGTTGTAACTCAACCGCTCCCCAACATGTGTTTTACCATGAAACATGGCTTTTGAACTCCCCAAGGCCTTCAACGATTTATGTCCGGTGTGGGTTGATTTATCAATCTACCAATGTGGTTGTGGGATAACCTTGGAGACCTTGCAAGTACTCTAGGTATTCCTCTGTTCGTACAAGCACACGAGGTTGGGGACCGTGGAAAATAAAGTGTGCATTTGCTGGGATGTATGTAAACCTCCTCCAAAGAGCATGGTAATCAATGTAGGTGCATGATTGAAAGTGGAGATCCACATCCATTTCCCTTTTCCCAAGAGCACTTTTTGACCTGCCCCAAAGGGCTAAGGCCTTACCAATGCCTCCCCTTTTTACTAATGAAAACTAGGGTTTTGTTTTTTTTGAAAATAAGCTAGTTCTTTAATGGGTGGTCTCAGATACGATAGTGGTCTTGAAAGTCGTGACTCGAGAGTGTGGCAGTGAGGTTACATGAGGTGATATGGTAGTGGGGTATTACGGGGGCATTTAAGTCTAGGCCTAGCCTGTAGGATCGATCATCCCTTAGGTCTACTGTCTCTATGGTTGCATCTTGTTGAGCTTCCCTCGTAGGAGTCATTGCCTCTTTCCATGGCAATGGGGTGCTCACCTTGTTGGTAGTGCCCCACTTGTCCCATGGGCTTGGCCCATTTGTAGTGATGCTGGTGGCACTCATTTTTCTATGGGCTCTCTCTACACGGCTCCCATTTGCCAAAATGCAAAGCAAAAGCTACGGAGTCCCCTGCCAGTCGTGTGTGCACCTCTTGCTCTCCCTTTCTTTTCTACTTTCATGACTCATGAGGCACAAATTGGTTTACAAAATGTTAACTATTGTAGGCAAGGTACTAGCTTCTTACAGGGGCTAGCGAGGCTAGAGCTGCTACATGATGGCATTGATCGGAACACCATGCGACATGTTTTAACCTCCCTCATACTGGGTCAAAGCATGTATGGGTGGCACAACTTTTTGTACCTTTTGGTGGTACCACTGATAGCCCCTAGAAGGAGGGATCTTTATTTTTTTCCAAATGTGTGTGTGTGTGTGTGTGTGTGTGTGTGTGTGTGTGTGTGTGTGTGTGTGTGTGTGTGAGAGAGAGAGAGAGAGAGAGAGAGAGAGAGAGAGAGAGAGATTTTCATGTTGCGTGCAAGGGTATTATTTAAAAAGCATGCAAATCTGATTGTATCTACCTAGATGCATGCAGGTCATTAAGGCCTAGTGTGGGGTCCTCTTTTCTTAAACTGATGGTGATGTGGCCCCCACATGTCTCCTCCCTTCTCACAAAAGCTACCTTGCTTTCCTCTTCTCCACTCTTCTCATAGAAGCTACCCTACCTTCCTCTTCTCCATCCTTCTTACAGAAGCTACCTTGCTTTCCATTGCTCGATACATAGATGAGCACTCCTACCCCCAAGAACACCACACCCTCCAAGAAGTGCAAGAACCACCCATTTAAAGATCTAGAGTTTGTTTAGTAGACCCCTTCAAACGTGCCAATACATGAGCGTGCTAAAGCTTCCCTATTGAAATGTGACCCCCCAGCAACAAAGTCCACTTGGAAAGGTGCTATGCTAATCTATCTTGTTTGAGCAATGCATGCTTGCATTTATGGTCGTGTCAATGCATGACTGTAAGTATTGGCACCAAAACTAACTTTTCCTTGATTTTATTTGTAGCAACGTGTCAGAGTATTTGATTTTTCTACTCATCATTGGAGTTGCATTGGAAATATTGGTTGAGCATGGAGGGCAAGCTACTCAAGGACCTCACTGGCGAGGACTTGCCACTTGATCAGTGGATCATTGTATTCAAGGTGCTTGAGAAGAAGAAGACCAAGGTCTTACTCCACATGGTGCATGACCACATCTATGATGCTTGTTACCTCCTTTATCAGAAGGCTATCACACCTCCAATGGTGAACTCATGACCAAGTTTGCAAGGGGCTTCTCCTATGAAAACTATGCAGCAGCCAAAGCAGCATCTGAAAGCCACAAGATTGCATGGGCACTGGTTGATGGAATGGTCTTGGAGAATGTCAAATCATAGAAGGGGGGTTTGAATAGGAAAGTGATGAAGTTCATGACAAATTATGGTGTGCGTATTTTAGTAGGACAAAAGAATTTTGATGTGGACTCCTATGGACCTACTGCGCTCAATGTCCCTTTAAAACAAATTAAGACCTCATCACAGCCCCTGTGCACAGACTCATTGGATCAAATTGCAATGAGCTTGATTTCTAGGCCCATAAAGCTAAAGAGAAATTTGTCTTATAAAAAATGCATAATTTATGGCTGCATAATAAAGGCAACTACTTAGCTTATGCTCCAATTTTTGGAAGATGGAGAGGCTCAGAGTAGACTTGCAGGTATTGAAATTGTTAAGCTGAGAGAATTTTGGATGTTTTACCTTAGTGGAATTTGGAATATCAACTTTTGTACTTTTGGGATTCCAAGGGGTGTTCTTGGGAAAGGGCGTTGCCCATTACTATTCTCGATTTATGTAACTGTCGATCCGTGTCTTCTTGGGAATGTGAAGGCATAAGTTATGGTGGAATTAGTCTGTTTTCAGTTTCTGTGTTCTGTTCCAGTTCGAGTCCATTCTGATTCCTGTGTTTGTCTATTCTGAATGTCTGTGCCTATAACACTTGGCGATCACGGTGTAGGTGTGATGTAGCATGGACGGATTCAAGTTTCTCTTGTAGGAGCGAGTGCTGAAGCGGTGAAAGGTTTAGTTGAATGGAGGGAGGATGTTCAAAATAGTGCGTGGTGGTATGGGTCGTTGGCTGCACTCTGGAGGAAGAAGAAGAGGATACATTCCCGTATTGGAAAGGTCAGTTTGCTAGGCGGTTCAGGCAGTTTTATGGCGAGATGGTCAGAGTTTGGAATTGCAGGGAAGTTTGGATTATAGTGGGATGCACCGAGTTTCTATAGGGGAGGATTCAGATGATACTATGGAAGATTTGGATGGGGCAGAGGATTATTTGAGTGATAGGTGGGAAGAAGAAGTAGAGAATGAAGAACAAGATATATTTTTGCGGCTGTTGGCGGTTGCAATTTTTCCGCATGCATTAGTGGCGAGAAGGAGATTGATTTTTGATCCATTGGGAAGTACCAGTGCAGGAAATCTTGTCCGACCATGTGGACTTACAAATATAGCAGCGTCTAAGCATGATATGCACGTCAAATTCCGGACCTTTTTGGGAAAGTCTAAGGAAGACCCCGATTGCCACATATCTCGATACGAGACAAGATGGCAGGCCAGAGGATTTGCCGGAGTGTACGATGCCAAGGCTAAGATGCGGCAGTTTGAGGCTCTACATTGGATGGGAAGGCTATGCAATGGTTTAGTAATTTTCCAGCAGGTCATTTTGCTGAGAGAAAAGGTTTGGGGTCTCTCCTGGGGAAGCAGCTAAGAGGTTATCTAAAGAAAAGAAGAAAAGCAGGTCGAAGAAAAAAAAGAGTTCAGATGATTCGGATTTGGACATCGATTCGGATTCGGAAACTGATACTGATTCAGATACAAAAACGGATTCTGATAGTGAAGAGGATTCCAGTGATGATTCAGATTCAGAAGGAGATGAGGATAAGAAGAATAAAAGCAAGAAGAAGGTGAAGAAAAAGTCTAAGGATAATGGGAAAGATGATAGAGTGGAAAAATTGGTGGAGAAGAAATTGGGACTGCAGAAAGTTGCGGAATCAAAATCCCCTCATTGTGAAATTTGTGTTAAGGATGGGCATTGGACAAAGGAATGTTGGTTTAATCCGAATTTCAGGGGTGTTGTACCAGAAAGGATTCAACGGAAGCTACAGCAACAAGGACCTCAAACTCATGGGGTGTTTCCAGAGACAGTAGGAAGGCAGAGGATGTTCAAGAATCAAGGTTGGCAAAGGAAACAACCATATTCTGGGTGGAGACCACAATTTAATCAAGGGGGACCATCATTCAGAGGAAATTTCAATTCTGGAGGAGGACCGAGATATGGAGGATGGCAGAATTCAAGACCCCCATGGGGGGGAAATTGGGATCAGCAGTAGCGTTGGTAGAATTGGCAGCCACAACCACAAGGATGGAATCAGCCAGTTTGGAATTATCAAGGGGGGAATCAGCAACAGCCAAGGGGGCAAGTGCCGCAGTTGCCAGCACCACCAGCACAATCAACTGAAGCAAACAAAGAACCGGGAAGTAGTTTGATAGTAGTACTAGAATCGTTTCAGGATCAAGGGGTGAATGAAGTGGCTATGGATTGTCAGCCGGAATGTGATTGTTCTAAATGTTTGCAAGAGGAAGTAGATGTATTAGTGACAACAAGGTCAAAAGCAAGGTTGAAACCTCCACTGGAGTGGGAGGAGCAGAAGGAGATTCGAGATGAGGTAGCTAAAGATCTGATGGAAAAGGAGCAACAACAGATCAAGCTGAAATCGAAGGAGAAAGGGGTAAAAAAGGAGGAGAAGGAAAGAGAAAGTACGAATGCCTTGTTTGAAGAGTTAACTAATTCCTCTATACATTTTACTTTGGATCAGTTGTTGTCATTAGTTCCAATTTTCAGGGATAAATTATGTAAAGTGATGCGAAGGTCAAAGACTGTTCCGAGTATGAATGAGGTGCAATAGACAGTTCAAAGTTGCTAGATTAGCCCGGAGGATGTGGATTTTTCAGTACCGACACTATCGTTGGAATATAATAATCGCAAATTTTCCGATGTTTTATTGGATGGTGGATCAGGTGTCAACATACTTTCGGAATCGGAATTTCTAAGGATGCAAGATGTCAGGTTGGAACCAGCTCCATTTCAAGTGCGTATGGCTGATCAGAGCAGAGTTCAACTAGTGGGGATGTTAAGGACGCAAGGTGTTATCATTCATGTATTGCAGTTTATGGTAAACTTTGTAGTCATTAGGATGAAGGATTCAAAAAATACTTATTCTATGTTGTTGGGGAGGCCATGGTTTCGCACGGCTAAGCTAAAACAGGATTGGGAAAAAAATGAAGTGATGGTTAAGAAAGGAAGAGAGAAGTTACATTACCCATGGGGCCGAAGAAGTAATTGTCAGAATCGATGAAGCCAATGTTGGCACAAGCAATTAACATGTCTGAAGGATTGGAGGATGATGAAGAGGTATATTTCCTAGTAGCAATTGTTCCGGTATTCGAGGTTGATGTGGAGCGGATCAGTGACAAATATGTAGTGAAAGAGAACAGTTTGGGAATTGATCAGTTGCATAGGAATACAGATGGTGTGGAACAGGAAAATTCAGAAGAGAGGAAAATCCAAGAAGAAACTGTGATGGAGGATTCGGAGTTGGAGCCAAAGGAGGCAATTCAGAGAGCGGAGGCTTTGTATGATAAGATGATAAAGAAGGTTTCTCGAGTTAAGGAGGATGATTTACAGGATCTGAATTTGGGGACGGAGGATCATCCAAAGATGGTAAGAGTTAGTGTTCATTTGGAGGATGCTTTCAAGAAGGACTTGAAGGAATTACTATTGGAGTATATTGATGTCTTTGCATGGGATTATTCTGATTTGAAAGGCATGGATCCTCAAGTTTACAAGCATCATATAAATTTGAGAATGGATGCTGTTCCAGTGATTCAACAAAGATATAGGATGAATCAAAATTATGCCAAGCAGGTGAAAGAGGAATTGGACAAATTGCTGAATGCAGGATTCATTGTGCTAGTGGATCAGGTGGAATGGTTGTCACCAATTGTGGTGGTATCTAAGAAGTCTGGGAAGTTAAGGGTTTGTGTGGATTACAGAAAATTAAATGCAACAACAGTTTCAGATCCATTTCCATTACCTTTTATTGATTTAGTTTTGGATGATGTAGCGGGACATGAGTACACTTTCCTTGATGGATTTTCATGGTACAATCAAATACCAATGCCTGAGGAGGATATTGAAAAAACTACTTTTATCACAGAATGGGGAGCTTTTGCATATACAGTGATGAGCTTTGGTTTGAAGAATGGACCACCATCATTTTCGAAGGCAACATTTAAAACCTTTGAGCCACATTTGACAGATTTTATGAGGATTTTTTGGATGATTTTTCAGTTTTTGGAAAAAAAGTCAGACATCTGGAATATTTGCGGAAGTGTTTTGAAAGATGTAGGATGTTTTGGGTGTCGCTTAATCCTCAGAAGTGTGCAATAGCATTGCAGAAGGGAAAGTTGTTGGGACATATCATCTCTCAAGAAGGAATGTCGATTGATGGGGACAAGATTAGTGCAATTCAGAAAGCTGTAGCTCCAGACAATTTGAAGGCAGTGATGCAGTTTGTTGGACAGATCAAATGGCATGGTAGGTATTTACGGTATTTGGCGGATGTAAGTGCACCACTTAGTCATTTGACCAAGAAGGAAGTGGAATTTGTTTGGGGAGAAGCACAAGAAAAGGCTTTTCAGATTATCAAAAAGATGTTGGTGGTTTCACCTATACTTCAACCACCAAATTGGGAATTGCCATTTCATGTGTATGTAGAAACAATACTGCCTTTGTTATTGAAAGATGCACATAGTTTTGCCAAGGAATGTGTTCAATGTCAGAAGATGGGGCAACCTAAACAAGGGGATAGGATGCAGGATCATCCTGCCTTGCCATTGGAACCATTTCAGAAGTGGGGAATGGATTTTGTAGGCCCAATAAAACCACGGGCAAAGAGGACGGGTTCTAGATATATTCTTGTTGCAACAGATTATGCTACCAAGTGGGTGAAAGCGGTGGCTTTGAGAGATAATAAAGCAGCAAGTGTGGCACAATTTCTATATAAAAAACATTATGACAAGATTTGGATGTCCTATTGAGTTGGTGTCGGATCAGGGAACACACTTTTTGAATTTTGTGATTCAGGAGTTGACATCCAGACATATGATTTTGCATAAGAAATCTACTCCATATCATCCGCAAGCAAATGGACAGGCGGAAAGCTCCAATAAAGTGCTGGTGATAATTTTGAAGAAGATTGTGTCGGAAAACAAATCAGATTGGGATGACAAGCTGGATTCAGCACTATGGGCTTTTCGCCCGGCTTTTAAGGTGGCGAGACTGGAATGACACCTTTCAAATTGGTGTTTGGAATTGAAGCTATGGTGCCAATGGAATATGTAACTCCAAGCTTGAGGTTGTCAGTTCAGCATAAGTTAAGTCTGGAGGAATCAATTTCCCATAGACAGAAGGAGCTGCTTAAATTGGAAGAGGATAGAATTCAGAGTGCCTACTTGGTGGAAGTTGGGCAGAAGAGGAGACAAGCATGGATGTCCAGGCAGGTGAAATTCAAAATTTTTCAGGAGGGAGATTGGGTGATGTTATATAATTCTAAATTGGGACCACATCCGGGTAAGTTGCAGCTGAGATATTTGGGACCTTATCAGATTGAATCAGAACAGGGCCAAGGAACATTTTTGTTGAAAGATGTCTTCGGAACCAAGATTTTGAAACCTGTGAATGGATTCAGACTGAAGAAATTTTATGGAAAGGTTCCTGAGATTCCCAAGTGGATGGTCAATAATGCTGAGGATATTGGCAGATTGTTAACAGTTGGTGTTTTGCGGGTTGCAGTGGAATTTTCAGAGGTAGAATTGGCAATTTGTTGTTGCAATTCAAAACCTGTAAAGGGATTTGGAATTCGGAATTTGGATTGCAGACTGGAAGTTGGAATTCGGACTATGGGATTGGAAGTCCAGAAAGAGGAAAGTCGGAGGAATGCAATTGGGCAAAAGGGTCCAGGGGTATTCATTAGTGGGGGTACTCATTTTAAGGCTAAAAAATCGCTTAGTGCTGATGTGACTCACTTAAGGACGAACATTTTTTGGGCGAATCGTGCATGGCGTGCCCGAATCGAGGAGAAATTCATCATTATAAGATTAAGGTGGTGAGAAGAGTTGGAGATCACATCCAAGTATGTGAAGGTCGCAATTCATTGACTGTTAAGTCGGAGAAGAAGGGCGAAATGTTTTCTGAAAATATTAAGGGAAAGCTGGTGGCGGGTATGCAGGACGATGCATCAGAATCAATGCCGAATACCAAGTCGATGAAGATGGCGATGGAGGAGCTGTCCAAGGCGAGGCAGTAGGAAGAGCACATGAGGTGGAGACTGATGAAGCTGAGTCTTTGAGTGATCAGGGGAGTGTGGAGATGGCGGTGGTAGCGTTTGACCCAAATGAGGCGGAAACCCAGGTATGGCTTAAGCGCATAGGCCTTTATGAGTTTGCATGTCTACCTTGGGACGCATGGGTAGAGAATGAGTTCGCTGAGCAGCAGTGGAACATGATTAAGGAGAGCGATGGAGTGATTACAGGGGATGTGCGCTTGACACCAAGGTTAGTGTCCAAGGTTTTCAAAGTTCCGTATTTACCTATGCCGGCTAAGGGGAGGAAGGTGACTGACTCCCCTTAGCTAAGGGGAGGAAGGTGACTAAGGGGAGGAAGGTGACTGACTCCCAGATGAAGGGGGAATTTGGAAATCCGGTTGGGATGAAGGCATACTATATGGTGAAGAATATGGGTGGAATCAGAGCCTCAAATTTGTTTTGGTATTTGGAAAAGTTGTGCATTCTACAGAAGACCGCTTACATGTCTAAGGAGGCTTTTGCACCATTGTTTCAGCCTGAGAGAGGCATTAAGGTTGATTGGGCATCAATGTTGTATGATCGGATGCAGCTTACTGGAAAGAGAGATTGGCAGCGGACACCGGTAGTGGGCCGAGTGGCACCTTATTTGGTCGCAATTTTTGAGCATGTTCTGAAGGTTTCGTCAATAGCAACAAGTTTGAAGACACCGGTTGCAGATGTGGTGAAGGAAGAGGGAACATTATGTGGAATGAAGAAGAGGAAGTTGTTGTTGGGGTCTCCAACAGTTGAAAAAGGCAAATCACCTTTTAAAGTTTCTTGGAAGGGTTTGGAGGAGTTTGAATCAAAGTTGAACAGTTTCACCATGGAGTCAGAGTCTAAGAATTTGGAGTCCAAAGGTAAGAAGGTCACACTGTTTATGAAAGGAATGGGTGGAGGCGCGGAGAAGAGTGTTCTGGAAAGTTTGAAAGTTAAGGCTGGTAGCAATGACAGTTATGAGGTCAGGGGGATTTTCTCTATGGAGGAGGCAGCTAACTGTTTGACTCATTTGAATGAGTCCCTGCAGAATCAAGATGTGGCACTTAGGGTGATGGAAGTTGAGAAGATGGAACATAAGTGTAGTGCTATTCCAAAATGGGAAATGCAGAAAGTCAGGATGCAATTATTTCAAGAGAGGTCGGATAAGGAAAGATTGCAGGAGCAGGTTAAGAGGATTAGAGCTGAGGCTATGGCATTCGAGTGTAGCGAAGGATTTTACTCGGTGGGCAGGTGGATGAGCAATTTAAAGAATTGGGGGACAAGGTGGCTGATTTGACCACTAAAAATGTTTTTCTGATTAATAGACTAACTCCATTGTTGGATATGGAGAAGGAGGCATTGCAGAACCAGGGAACGACAGGCATCTTGGTAGTTGATTTGGATGCGGATGTCTTCAAGCAGGAACTGCTAGAATATGCGCAAGAGATGTGGAATAAAACAACTAGGCTTTGATGGGAGCATATGGAAGTGTCGACGGACCGCTTCAAGAATTGGTTTCAACTAGCTGGAAAAGAGAGCATTAGGAGGGAGATTGAGGCATTGAAGATGGAGAATGAGAGGCTGGTTGCAGAGATGGAGGAGTTGAAGAAAAAAATCAAGGAAATTGAAGTAAGTGCAGGGGGTTTGAGTAAGTGGACAGCAGAGCTGAGCAGTGGTGTTTTGGAACCAGATCGGAATTTAGCAGGTGGAGTGGAATCGAAAGTAGAAAAGTAGGTGGAAGCAGAGGTGGAAAAGAAAGCGGATCCGGATTTTGTAGCAATAAAGGCTTTGGAGACAGACGCAGAACATGATGTTGGGGAGCAGGATACTTGATCAAGGGATTGTGGGTCCAGGTCAGCCTATGGCTCTAGCCACCGGCCTGTGCCAGGTGTTAAGCTGAGAGAATTTTGGATATTTTACCTTAGTGGAATTTAGAATATCAACTTTTGTACTTTTGGGATTCCAAGGGGTGTTCTTGGGAAAGGGCGTTGCCCATTAGTATTCTCGATTTATGTAACTGTCGATCAGTGTCTTCTTGGGAATGTGAAGGCGGAAGTTATGGCGGAATTAGTCTGTTTTTAGTTTCTGTGTTCTGTTCCAAATCGAGTTCCATTCTGATTCCTGTGTTGGTCTATTCTGAATGTCTGTGCCTATAACAGAAAGCATCTCCATCAGATATTGAAGGTCTTACCTTCCAGAAGGAAGATGAGATTGGAGTGCTAACGAGGGTAGTTTTAATGGGTGGTGGCTTGATTAATGTTGCAAATATGAAGGAGGAAGTGTCTAACATGTAGGTACTGAACTCTTACATTTCTAAATTTTTGTGAACTGCTAGGTGCTTAGACCACTTCAAAGTGCTTAGATAGTTGAAAGGTTTATAGCGCTTGACATCACTTGAGAGTCTCAAAGCTCTTGAAAGTGATTGGAGTACTTTAAAAGGCTTAGACCACTATCAAGTGCATTGAGAACAAATTTGAAGTACTTTAAAGTGTTTAAAAGTACTTGCTGCTGCTTCAAAATTCTCTAAAGTATTTCAAAGTGCCTCAAAGTACTTCAAAGTGCTGAAAAAGACTTCAAAAGGCTTCCAAATGCTTGAGATTTCTTGTTAATGCTTCTTCTTATAAGAATTTCTAGGCACTTTACATCACTTTGAAGCACTTTTCTAGAACTTTGAATTACTTTGAGGCACATTGAAGTACTTTGAGGCACTTTAAAACACTTTGGAGCACTTTAAAACACTAGCAAGTACTCTCAAGCACTTTGAAGTACTTGCAGGTACTTGAAAGTGTTTCAAAGTGCTTCAAAATGCTTCAAAATGCTTCAAGTGCTTGAGATTACTTGAAAAAACTTCTCCTTCAGAGCATCTCTAAGCACTTGAAAGTACTTCAAATTACTTCTCTTTATGAGCATTCACAGGCACTTCTCATAACTTTGAAGTACTTGAACATTCTTGAATTGTTTCAATGTGCTTCCAACTGCACTAGAAAGTACTTGAAAGTGATAGTGCTTGACAAGCCTTCAAGCTTCATGGTTGGTTGTGAAATCCATAATTTTCTTTTGTTGTTCATTTTGTATAGACAGTAGCTCAGGAAATGGAAAGGACACTACATGAGTTTAGAGGGTAGGACTCCTTCATGAAGGCATCCTATTAATTCCTGAAGAGAGAGAGCAAGGCCCTTCTAGTGCCTACTCCATCTTCCATGCCTTTTCTTAAGTACTGAGTCTGTTGTTATAATTGGTGGAAATTGAGTGGGATGTGGGCAAGAATTGTCGAGCAAACATGTGGTTGGGGTTTTTTAGCTACCGTGTGTCCACAAGTACCATCCTTCTGGTTTTTCTTTGTTTGCATGACTGAGAAATTGTGCATTGTACAAGACTGTGAATAGAAGATATGTATTAAAGCAGAATTCTTGGCACTTGAGAATGTGTATGAGGAGACTATAGGTAAGTTGGTGATTTCATAGAATAGGAATCATGCTACTTTCTTATGTATATTAAATGTGTGCTATGTGTGAGGTGAGCCAGTGGTTGACAATGGGTGTGACCCAGGTGCTTCCACCTGGTGCAAGCACGATGTGGACGAGATCTTTGGCCTAGACACAATGCTTAGGAAGTATAAGAACTTTGAGGGTGGAAAAATCGATAAGCTTGGTGATAGAGAGACGCTCAAGGAGACACCGGGTTCTACAAGCAACAAAAGTGATGTTGGTTTTGTCTACTTGTTATCCTCCTATCTCTGATTCATGGTTAGATTGTTCATTGTGATCACCATTTTCTCTCATGGCTCCTATCTTGCCTTTCTATAACAAACCTAGGTATTGATATTGATAAGGATGACAATATTGCTCAGTTGCTAGATCCTGAAATGGATGCAACTTTGCAACTTGTTGCAAGGGAGTAAAGAAAGAAAAAGGTGGAGGATGGGCTGGCTTGCCACCCCAAAAAGTACTAATGTACTTCCCCGAAAATCAGAGCATGCAAAGAAGCTTTAGCTTGTTACAACTATGTATCTTTTTTTTCATGCTATCATACTATCTCCCAACAATATAATATATAATTGTTTTCTCTGAATTGTCGTTCATATGTTTTGTAGTTAAAATCCATGTTGTTGGGTCAAAATTCCCACCACCCAGTGATGCAGTAGAGCATATTGACTGCAAAGTTCCTTGCATCATTGATCACTTCAATGATAATAGGGATTTGACAATCATTGTTGTTTTCAACAATGTACTTGTGTATGTGCACAATAAGGAAAAACAAGACTGCCCCCGATTGTATCAATGCTCTACTTTGCCAAAATAGATGGAGATGGCAACATTACCTACTACCTATGACACGACGCAAGGATTTTCTTACTTGCACTAAGTCATGTAGCATAAGTATTCTTGTGGTCCTCAAGCACTCACTAGAATCTAGTAAATGCTATTGAAAAGTGTGTGACTTAGGTCAAGCATTGCTTGAGTAGCTGGCTCTCACAAAACACCTGCCATGTTAGTATTTGGACTTTTCATAACCTCCAAAGTCAATGTAGTTCAAAAATATAGAAACTTTTTTGTATCTTTTTCCTAAGTTTAATAAGTCAAACACATTAGTGCTAGATGACTCCTTGTATACGACGTTCTTCAATGATCCTTCTTGATATGTGATTCTTCTGGAGTTGGAGAAGTAGAATGAGAGGTAGTGCGAACATTAGAGATGTAGAAGTGGGTTGTCTTTTGAATGGCACCAAGCGTTTAACATAAGTAAAATCATGACCTAAGTTGAATACCAATGCATTAATTGAATCTCATTCTACACCTTGAAGGAACTATTCTTTGCAAAATCCACTACACACACCACTACATTGTTAGGAAAGTTAAACATTCTGTGATTTGTTGAGCTTGCCATCTGTACATGTAGTTGTGTTTGATGAAGTTTTTGAATGAAGCAAGGAAATGAAACTCATCAGGCTGATCTGTGAAACCACAAGGTCTTTTTAAAAATTTGTGTTACCTTTCTCGTCCATTTCTGTGTAAGAACCTTGTCAAAAAGCTTCATAGTCATCGTAGGGATATCATCACTTTGTTTGCATGGAACAAAGTATGGCTTCATGTCCGGTTGTTAGGATGAGCCTCTTGGGACCACATGCCGAAGTCCCTTTATGACATAGAAGACACATTTAGAAATACTATGAAGTTCTGGAAACTAATTGCAAGCATAGTAAAACACATCTAAGTAGCTCTAAGATGCACTTGGGAGCACATAACAACACTTGAAAGCACTTGAAGCACTCAAAAACATTGAGAAGCACTTGCAAGCACTCAAAAGAGTTCAAAATCACCAAGAAGCACTGAAAATCATTCAACAACACATCAAAGCATTTAGAAGCACATGACAACACTCAAAGGACTTTCTTTAGAAGGACTTTGAAGCACATGGAGTCTTCAATGAGATACCTAAAGAAATCTAAAGTATTTGGAAGCACTTGAAAGCACTTAGAAGCATTCAAAAGACCTTAGAAGCATTGAAAAAAAATCAGTAGTAGGTAGTACATGGAAGCATTCGGAAGCACAAGACATCACTCAAAGGACTTTCTTTAGAAGCACTTTGAAGAACTTAGATTTTTCCTTGAGCTCTTCAAATACCTCTAAAGTATTTGGAAGATTTTGGAAGCACTTGAAAGCCCTTAAAATCATTCAGAAGACCTTGGAAGCACTTATAAACAAGCACTTGAAAGCACTCAAGAGTCTTCAAAAGCACTTCCAAGTACTTGAAGCCTTTGAAAGTTTTTAAAGGCACTAAAAATCACTTAGAATCACTCAACAACACATGGAGCTACTCAAAAGCACTTGGAATCAAACTTGAAGCACTTTGAGGCATTTGGGAGAACTTGGAGGCTTGTAGGACTTTGAAGCACTTTTCAACAGTTGGAATTGAATGAGATCACTTAGTGAGAAGCACTTAGAAGCCCTTGGAGACATGTGAACACCTCTGAAGCTTTTTTAACCATCAAGCACATCAATGCATTGACAACATTATAAAGCTCTCTGAAGTAATGATTGGTTAGGTATAGTAATACACTAACAAGCACCCTTTGGAAGTAGTTGGAAGCACTCAGAGGCACTAAGATGCATTTGTAATCATTCATTAAGTTGTGACAAGTGCTATAAAAAATGGTAACACATAAGAATGGATTGTCAAGCACTGGAAAGACCTTGAAGCATTTGGAATAATTAGGGGACATTTTGAATGCACTCATAAGCAATCATGAGTAGATGGAATCAGTTTTCAATCTTTGTCAAGCATTATATGGCACAATTAAGTACTATAATGGACTACCATTTACATCAAAATAGTTGGAGGCACCTTTAACGAATGTAATGTATTTTGAAAAGATTACAAGCACATAGTAAAGAACCTAATAACACATAGTAAAGCATTATGACACACTCGCAAGATGTTGGGGCTGATATACCTGAGACAAATTGAGTATATGCATTGGATGCAGTACATGACCACTCTTACCTATTCTCTTTTGAATATTTTCTTGTTTGGGATGCGAGTTTCCACCGACTAGAATTGAAACACAATTTTCCTAATTTCAAATGTTAATGTACTTATTCTATGCAATTGATAGTGACAAGCGTCCAAGGGAAGTGACCCCTCTTGCACATCATGTTGCAGCCAAAATTGGTAGCAATAACATTTCTTTGGTGAAGTCCTAAAGCCTTGGCAACATCTCTACTACTCATGTGATTGTCACCGCCACTCACTTTATATACAGGCAATTGTGCGGGCTCTCCTTAGATGCAATCATCTAAGCATGCACCTTGAATGCCTAAGGCAATGCATAAGCACCTGATCAGTGTGAGAGAATCCACAACTAGATTGCAGCCAGGGGCTACTGCAAAAACAAGCATATAAGCTGAATGCATAGTCCTCTTTGTTGATTGCAGCATATGCTTACCAACGCAATTTTCTCATGGGTGAGAGGATTCACTAACAGATTAGTAGTCGGGGCATGCTGGAGAAATGTGTCATGCTTTGCTTGATTTACAACTTCCAAATGTGGCCCCCTCATTGAAGAGAGAGAGAGAGAGAGAGAGAGAGAGAGAGAGAGAGAGAGAGAGAGAGAGAGAGAGAGAGAGAGAGAGAGTACCTGAGTCCTGCTTTCCCTTCCTTGCATGCATGTACTTTGACATTGGGGATCCGTGGGAAATAGAAGCATTCAATCTTTTGCAGGGCGGAGGAGAAGAAACAGAACCTTTGCCCCTCGACTTCCTTCTCGGTGGAGTACTGTCAAGATTGCTGTCGGAGGTGGTTGGCTCCAGCGGTGAGCTATCCTCCACTTGGGCTGACTGCTGGCCTCTGACTACAGACCTGCTTGCAGCTCGCAATCGCTTTCCTCCCTCTCTCTGACCTGTGGCCCCTGCACTGTGCTTCCCTCCATGCTTCATGACTACACCACTACCTCAACGTAACGACTGAGCTTAACTGTTAGAGATTTTGAAAATATTACGATTCATTTTTTCGAAGTCCAAGTATTACACTTTGTATAGTTCATGATGGTGGCCCATACACTTGAAAAAACATGATTGTCCTATCCATGTGTTATGCTTATAATATATGCTTGTTGGCATGTGTTAACTAGCACAAAAAGCGCGACACATTAACATGCTTTCACTCTTTATACTTTTACGTATAACATTTGAAATCCCTAAACTCACACCCCACCCTCTCTCTCTCTCTCTCTCTCTCTCTCTCCTCCCAAAGGGGTGTCCAAGACACTCCTTTTGGTACCACCTAAACATGCTTTCACCCTATTGCAAGGAAACACTTGATAGGAGGTAGTGTTATGTGAGATTCTCTTTAAGACTCCACTAAATATAAGATACAAGGATAGTTTTGCTTATATGAAGCTAAGTTTAAGCCATTTTTGTTAGGCCAAGGAATTTCTACCTCATTTGGTTAGAGATTTTGTGATCCTCTAATTTTGAAGGAGAATAAGAACCAATACTAATTAGAGTCTGCCTTTTGGTGGGTCATAAGCTTGTGAATGCCCAAAGCAGGCTATGCTTTTGAAGTGGGTCTAGATTGTGGAAAAGCTTTCTGTAGCTTTGTGTCCCTTTAACTTTTAGCTTTACATAGTGGAGATTTTGTGTGCTATTTGATCCAAGAAGTAGCTTGCATTCTGGTTTTCATGGAGTTTATCTGATTTATGTCTCAACATTTGCATTCTTCCAACGTCACTGATGACATTTTTGGCTTTCTTTGCTTACTTGACTCGCTTAAAATGAATACACACATTCAACTACGTAAACCCACATCTCTTCTTGTGCTTAGAGGGGTTGGCACCACCGAAATTTTGGGGGTCTCTATTTGCAAGGGTTTTGGGGTTACATGATACGCTAAAGCCCCTTTCAAACTTTTGAAAATACCTAAAACTTTGAGGACTTTACTTGGCTAGCCATTTTGAACTACATAGTAGGAGAGTGATTGCCAATCAAAAGATCGAGGCTTCCACTTATAAAAACCCTCTGCCAAGGAAACTAGCTTTGCCAAAAGCTTCAAGGGGTCTCACCCGAACCACTTAATCTACCAAAGATTTTCTCCTCGCTTCACCCATAGTTGGCAGTGCAACTTAGTGCTAAGAGCCTTGGTTGCCATGCACAATATGATTATGCTACAACCCCTACAAGTCTTAGGTAGAATGGGGCTCTAAGCACAAATAAAAAGCTTTTCTCATGAAGTAAACAATAGGAAAACAAGGTGAGGAGGCGTGAAGGCTTGCTAAGTCAAGGCCCACTCAATGGAAGATTAGAGTTATAGAGAGTAAGTTCAAATGAGTGCCTAGACTCGTGTGGATTTTTGTGTGATTCTAATATAGAATTATAATGTGCATTATACATACACTAGTTAAACGGCGCCGCCCTCGGTGGCCGCATGGCCCTTTTTACCCTCAACCCCCTTGCTAGTCACAAATTTCATAAAGCAAATCAAGAAAAGTATTCTCTCTCTCTCTCTCTCTCTCCCCAATGTGGGCCTCTCTCTTCCAATTTTTAGCTTACGTTACCTTAAGTTCTTTCCATGTTGAATGCAAGCAAGAAAGTTAAATAAATGTCGAGATCTAACCAAAAACCTCAAACAAATGTTACCTCTTTTACTTGAATATTTGTCGACATACACCTTTACTTGGGAGTCTCACCATGCAAAGGCATGTTTGAAGTTGGAAAACAATTCGACATAGCCATATCATTATCACATCTTTCCAAAAAGAAGGATAAAAATACTCCAAAATAGTCGCCTCTCTCTCTCTCTCTCTCTCTCCCGGCACCTTTCTCTCTCTATAGCTACGCGTGCATTGTTCTCTGTGTCGCCAATGCCGCATCGCACACCGTCGGATGAAGAGGTTACGACACGTGCTCTCTCCTGTGAAGCTCTCTCTCTCTCTCTCTCTCTCTCTCTCAACTCCAGCTAGTAGCACTTCTAGTTTCATTTTATATATTTGTTGTACCCAGGCATGGTATCACATTCACCAGCTAGGAATGGTTGGCCCCAATAGGTCATTTTGGCTTCTTGAATACGTTAATATATCATTTCATTTCTCTCATGTGGCAATCAACTTCAAAATTGGATGCATTAACACAAGAGTCTCTCTCTCTCTCTCTCTCTCTCTCTCTCTCTCTCTCTCTCTCAAATCCAGCTACTAGTAGCACTTCTAGTTTCATTTTATTTAATTTTTTGTACCCAAACATGGTATCAGATTCACCAGTTTGTGATGGTTTGGTCTCATAGGTCATTTTGGCCTCTTGAATACGTTAATATATCATTTCATTCCTCTCATGTGGCAATCAACTTCAAAATTTGAAGCATTGACAGGAGTCTCCCTCCCCCTTTTCTGTCTCGTACTCTCTCTCTCTCTCTCTCTCTCTCTCTCACACACACACACACACACACACACACACACACACACACACACACACACACAATGTTTGAAAAAAGTGTGCCTCAGCTTAGCCTTGAGCTGGTTAAAAGATCAAAACAGCTGATTGAAAGGAGGGAAATAAGGAGAAAATATGCTTGAAAAATGCCGATTATTTTGAAATATCAAATGATCTTTTCTTTCAACCTACCCAGACTGGGGTAAAACCCGTTGCCTCCCCCACCTAAACTCCGCCAAAATTGGGAGAATTAGGATTTGTGTGCAAGGTTCATTGTGCAAATGCTCAGCTAGTAATTGGAGGGGTCAACCATGCCCTATCTGTCTATTGCGGTTTGAGTACACTATAAATGTGCGAAACACCCCTAATATATCATTTCATTTCTCTCCAATTTGAAGCAATAACATAATCGCTCTCTCTTTGTCTCGCTTCCTCTCTGCAACGACTACACCTTTTGCGTGATTGTCTCGCCCCCTACGCCTAACCATCTCCATCACACACACACACACACACACACACACACACACACACACACACACACACACACACACACACACACACACACACACACACACACACACACACACACACCATTTGTGTCTGGACAGTCGCCGGTAGTGTTCGGGAAGAATCATTTTTCCAAACATACAAAATTCCTTTCCTTGAATTTTCAAAGAGGAAATTTTAGAAAAATAGGTTTTTTTTTTGGGATTTTGCACTATTTTTCTTTGGAGCGGAATTTCTTCTTTTCTCCTTTTCTCCTTGCTCTCAAACGCATTTTTGATATTGAAAACGACATGATATTAAGCCGAGACACATTAACCATGCTGTGTCTGTCTGTTGGGGTTTGTGTACACTATAACGTGTGAAACCCCCCTAATATATCATTTCATTTCTCTCCAGTTCGAAGCATTAACAGAATTGCTCACTCTCTGTCTCGCTTCCTCTCTACAACATCCACACCTTTTGCGTGATTGTCCCGCCCCCTACACCTAACCATCTCCATCTCACACACACACACACACACACACACACACACACACACACACACACACACACACACACACACACACACACACACACACACACACACACACACACACACACACACACCATTTGTGCATGGACAGTCGCGACTTACCGGCGAAAAAGTCTCTCTCTCTCTCTCTCTCTCTCTCTCTCTCTCTCTCTCTCTCAGCATTCGTAGGCACACTGGCCAAAGAGTCAATTTTCTAGGCTATTTGCAATCGGCACAGAGACAGGAGTCGCTCTGTGTGTGTGTGTGTGTGTGTGTGTGTGTGTGTGTGTCTCGCACACTCATTGCCTTGTCCAACGATGCCTACAGAGAAAATTAGGTCTAAAATAATGAAGCAATTCATCTCCAAAGCCTACATAATCAACTCAAATTCTAGTTTTAGCATCTAGACAATCAGTCTTCTTATGCAAGCTACAAAGTTTTTTATCTTTAGAGAAATTTGATCTCACAACCAAAGGTATTTTGGGAATTTTGGAAAATTTAAAGGGCATTTTTGGGAATTTTTGACAAAATATTGGGGGTATTTTGGGAATTCATGAAATTTGAGAGAGAGAGAGAGAGAGAGAGAGAGAGAGAGAGAGAGAGACTCCCCTTCTGGAACGCCTTGGCCTTGAGCTCGAGCTGTAGTGCCATGGCGTACGTGCAAGTTCTGCATGCTGCTGGCCTTAAAAAGCTTCGAACTACACACACACACACACACACACACACACACACACACACACACACACACACACACACACACACTGTGGGAGCATAGCAATGGTGGCCTTAAAAGGCTTCTAACTGCACACAGAGAGGGAGCATACCAATGGTGGTTGTTCTCTCTCTCTCTCTCTCTCTCTCTCTCTCTCTCTCTCTCTCTCTCTCTCTCTCTTAGTGGATACCAATGGCGCAAGATGCACACAGGTGACGCACTCTGATCCCCCCCCCCCCCCCCCCCCTCCCCCCTCTCTCTCAGCAATGAGCATACCGATTGTGTAGGGCAAGCAATGCGAGGGCCCAGGGGTGAGCTGAAAATGAGTGTGAAGGCCAATAGCAGATGAATGCAACTTGCAAGCCCAGTTAGAGCTTGAAAATTGTCTGCTAACTGAAATCAAGAACATTCAAAATAGGAGGGCAGCAGTTCAGGCAACAGCATCACGGTTAGTCGAGGACAGCAGCACGGTTAGTCGAGACTCGAGAGAGCCGAAGAGAGAACCTAGGGCCTAAGCCATTACTTGATGTCCGTAGCGGCGAGCTATTCATTAATGCCTCGGTGATGACGCTTGTGCTGGATAGTACACTGGGTGGTGTCTCTGGACTCCATCGTGCAGGTGACAATAAAGATCAAATTTAAAACAACAATTAGAACCGGCCACTACCTGTGCTCTAGTGTGCTCGGCAGCAGCCTCGGCTATTGAGTTACTCCTATGCACGTAGATCACGACGTGGATAGTACACTGGTGTGGTGCTATGCAGCTCTAGACTCCCTACGTCTGACTCTGGCCAGATGCAAGAGAGCATGACAGGCGTGAGCAGTGTTCAGGAAAAATCATTTTTCCAAGGGAAATTACCAAAATACCCCTCTAATTTCTGAAAATTCCCAAAATATATACCCCTCAAATTTCAAAAATTCCCAAAAGACCCCCAATATTTTGTCATACATTCCTAAAATGCCCCTCTAATTTTCCAAAATTCCCAAAATACTCCTGGTCGTGAGATTAAATTTCTCCAAAGATAATTTTTTTAATAGCTTTTCATAAGAAGACTGATTGTCTATCGATACAAATGCTACAATCATACAAATGCTCAAGCTAGAACTTGAGTTGGTTATGTAGACCCCCAATATTTTGTCATACATTCCTAAAATGCCCCTCTAATTTTCCAAAATTCCCAAAATACCCCTGGTCGTGAGATTAAATTTCTCCAAAGATAATTTTTTTAATAGCTTTTTATAAGAAGACTGATTGTCTATCAATACAAATGCTACAATCATACAAATGCTCAAGCTAGAACTTGAGTTGGTTATGTAGGCTTTGGAAATGAATGGCTTCATTATTTTTAAACATAATCGACTATTTTTATGAGGTAGTGACAAATTACATGCTAAGCACTGATCTAAATTGTCGAAAAGGAATAAAGATTATAAAATCTTGAACAATCCAACCAAAATAGATACAAGGGTATTTTGGGAATTTTTGAAATTTGAAGTGTATTTTGGGAATTTACACAAATTAGAGAGGTATTTTTGTAATTCTCCCTTTTTCCAAACATACAAAATGACTTTCTTTGAATTTGTCAAGAGGAAACTTTAGAAATTAGGTTACTTTTTCAGGTTTTTACAATGTTTTTCTCTATTTAGGGACGAAATTTCTCCCTTTCCCCTTGCGTTCAACCGACATTTTGGAAATTGAAACCGGCACGATATTAAGCTGAGACACATTTCTCTCGAACACTAGGTGTGAGTCGAAGGCTGCGGCCATGTTTTTGGGGACATGGGATGCTTGGGGGACGGCCTGGTGGTGACAGTTGCCAACTTGCCACTATGATTGGTGATTCGGGTCCCAAGAGCACCGTCCACTAGGAGGTACGTGCAAGACGGGTTGGAAATTAGCATAGGAATCAGTGCGGACATCTGAGTGACCTCGTCTCTTGAGTGCTGAGTCCCGTTGGACTGAGAAGAAGCCACTCTCTCTCTCTCTCTCTCTCTCTCATTCCTAATGAGAATTACAAGAGTGCTTGGGTGGAGAGAGCAACAAAAAGCATAACACCTAGTTAGATAGCATCGACAATACTTTCAAAAGAGAGAGAAATTAAGCTATTGACAACAATTGAGGACCGGATTTGCATGGAGCCGGTCCCCCCTCCAAAAGGCTTTGTATTATGGTTTCTCCCATCAAGAGAGACATTGTACAATACAATTCTTTGTGTTCCTTCAAGACTAGCTAGTGGAATGAAGATGGAAGCTTCATACACCAAGCAAAACACTTAATCAAACTCAACTTGAATTATCCCCGTTCTCAGACCCAAGACCTCACACACCTTCGAAGATGGTGAGAGCTAGCAGGGTATGAGAGTAGATTGAGAGGAAGAAGGAGTATCTTACGAGAAAGATGTACATCTCCTCACATAATCACTCATATTAGCATAGCTTAGCTTAGTAATTAGCTTGGTAGAGGAGATGAGCATGCATTGAAGCTTGGCTCTTGGTTGGATTTGCATCCACATGCCAAGAGAGTGTTGATGTAGGCTTCTATCTCACAAGCTTGGAGTAGGTGATGAGCTCTCCATTAAAGCTTGGGAGGAGATAGACTATTCTTCCTTCACACATGGTCAAGTGTGAGTGTGTGTGTGTCAATGCCAAGCAAAAATCAGCCCCCTCTCTCTCTCTTGGGCGAGCCCTAGCTGTTAATTTGGTCTGGCTTTTGCCTCATTGGACCTCCCCAAGTCAAGCCAATAGGTATTAAGCAGCATAAGTGATAGCCTTCTGACATGTGTCCCCCTTTCCCCTTTTGTGAGAGCTTTAGGTAATTAAATAATTAAACTAAACTCTCATTGGACCCCTTTGTCTCTTGGCCAATAGAAATCAGGCAAGCCATGGGGCTTCTGAATGCTCATTGGACCCTTTGGGAGACTGCCCAATAGTCTTCTAGGAGACTTAATTCTCATTGGTTTCTTTTATTAAATGTTTTTAAATTAATTAAACTACATTTACTCTAGCTTAATTCTCATTGGTCCACTTCAAGGGTCTTCCAATAGAAATTGGGCACACCTTGTGGGCATCTGTCCTAGGGAGCTGACATGTGTCCCTCATTCCCTTTGTGTAAAGGGAGCCTGTGTGTGTGTGTGTGGCTTTCTCTCTCATCCCCTACCTTTGGGTCTCGCCCCCTCCCATGTAGGGATGTGCAAAGACTTTTAGGGCACACACAAAGCATCCAATTTTCCCTAGGGTTGACCTTTGGACACAACCTTTGAATTTTGGAACCTTAGCATTTTGGAAGTCTTAATGGACTAAACCTTAGGGTCTTTTTAGCCCATTGTTTCACATGGCTCTTTTGCAGATGGGCCCCCCTTTGGATCCCTATTTTCCCTCCTTTGGATCCCTACTGTGGCCGGTCTGCTAGCTTAACCAATATTCTAGCTTTTTCTCCCTTGGCACTTCCCCACATTAAATGATCAGTTTAATATGAGAAAATCATTTAGGAGAATTAGATATTGATTATTATGACACACGATGTAAAGTTGAGTCTCGAGGCACGCTGTCTGACTCCAGGCCCTGAGTCTCTCTCTCTCTCTCTCTCTCTCTCTCTCTCTCTCTCTCTCTCTCTCTCTCTCTCTCTCTCTCTCGCGTCGTGAAATTGAAATTGAAACCGCCACGGTATTAAGCTAAGATGCATTTTTCACGAACCAAAGGACTTCAGGAAATTGAAACCGGCATGGCATTAAGCCGAGACACATTTTTCACAAAATCAAGATGCGGGAGACTGCGTGACGCGACAGAGAGAGAGAGGCTCAAACTCAGCCCGTGCATAGTCCGAGGCTTGTTCTACTGTCTCCATTCCGTCTGCACTGTGCACTGTGCACGCACGTGCTAAGTCTCTCTCTCTCTCTCTCTCTCTCTCTCTCTCCTACTTCACGTGCATTGTGCATTGTCTCATGTGCACACCAACCGGATGAATTTCCTTCAAACACGTTTTTCAGGGAGGGGGCCGGAATCCCTTCCCCCATTATCCTTAGTATAGATAATCACAAATGATTTATATATTATTAAAAGTTCTACTTAAATAATAAGGTGAAAGGTGCACATTTTACATGACCATTTTAAAACAAAGTAAAAAAATAAAATAAAAAAAATCAATAAGATAAAAAGACACATTGAAAAACTAAAACACAAGAATATTTTAATGCCTCCATAAGAAAAGAAGATTTAATAAGTATAGAAAACAATGAAACATTTTAATGAAACTAATCTTTTTGAAGTCCTTAAGTGAAAGGACTCTTTACGATTTAAAATATTAATTTTTTTTTTATTTAATCAATACTTCTCATCTTGGATGAAACTTTTATGAATACACTCTTTATTCCTTTGTTCTTTAAAGTCTTTTTTTAGCATGCCAAACAAATGAATGCAGCATTAGAAAATGACATTTAAAAGATGGGTTTGATTGATTGAGCACTCGATCGTCGTGACTCGGGTCATGAGTTCGAGTGTGACCAAGCAACCCTAGTAGCGCTCACGGATGTTTGTATCACCTTGTACACGATATGTGCGATTTGCTATAGAAAAGAAAATGGCATTTAAAAGGACATCATTTTATGTAACTTTCTCAGGCAAAGAGTCAAACCAAATGCTAGCATCTTTCCTAACGACCACCTCAAACATTTCTACACGTTCTTGATCAATTACTATCCTCTTGATACGCAAGACATCTTAAAATTCGGGTTAAAAATAATTCTGCACCCTCTCCAGCATCTCCAAAGAAAAGAGGACATCCAAACATTTGGCATTGGCTTTCCATTAAATTGATTTAAAAGTGACGCACGTTTTTTTTTCTTCTTAAAAAGATCTACAAAATAATGTTTTCTAAATGGCAATCTCTTCTACAACAAAATAAAAATATGCACATCAAATGATCTATGATAATCAACAAGAGGTAGGATGACAGGGTTTTGTGATGCAAAAATTTCTCCTACTCTTTGGACACCAAACATGAACATCATACGTTGTTGAAAATGGATCTTTCTACTAATTACAACGTTTTCTAATGTGTGGAGTGAAATAGAAGGGGAAAAATTCTTTTTCTGGGCCATTATCCATTGTCTATGCATGACCTAATGCTTAAAACAAAACAAAAATATAGACATCCAAACTAAGGTCGTACCTAATGAGAGACAAAATAAAAGGATTTACTGAAGCATTTATCTCGGACAACCTAAGAGGACCTAAAATTCTACAAATTACACATTGAAATTGCAACTTAGTATTAACAATTATGTGTACCTTTTGCCTTGCAATGGGAATTAAAGGATCATACAAATTCTCGTGATTCATGCAAACTACTTGACTATTCTAAAGGTTGATCCTACATAAAAAATACACAAGCCCTCCTCAGTGGGGGCACCAAAATTGAGACGGTCCGGGGTGGGCAACAAGAGAGGCGACCTCTAAACATCCCTCAAGGCTCCCGTGCTGCTCAATTGGGGTTGGGGCAACCACAAGCACAACACAACAATAAACCCACAACCAAACCCAAACAAGATAGAGGCACCACCTAGTTATGGTATGCAAACTAGGATGCAAGAGAGATTTTGTCACAACCAATAAGATGTACCACAAAACACACACAAGTAACCTCACACCAAGACACACACTAAATGGACCAAAGAGAGCTAGAGCAAAGGGAAGAGAGAGAGGAATGGATTTTGCGTAATACCTTATTTGTGACTTGCAAATGAAGATGGTTTGTTATGATGCTATCATAGATCTTGTACAAAACTAACTCAATGCTTAGTGAATGCTCAAGATTGCCAACATACTCACACTATCTTAGGGTGTGGGAGACCTCTCACCACAATACCCTCTTACAATGGACAAAAAATTGGCAATGAAAAAAACACTTTCTAAAACAAGATCAAACGATAGAAACTCAAAATACACAAGTCACCTTGAATTCACTAAACCGTACTGCATAAGTGGAAGGACGAAGATTTGAATGCCGAATCACGTCTTTGATGCACCAAACCTCAATTTATTGATGATGGAGGAACATATATAATAGTGGTTTCGAGATTTTGAACTCACTCTCTCTCACTTGCAATGTGTAGCTTGAAAGCTTTCACACCAAGAGTGAAGCTCACAAAGTGGTTGCTACGCCTAAGTCTCTCCTCACGCATAGAGTGTTGGGGTGTTGTGTGAGATATTGCAGGTTGTTTTACAAGACCGAGAGGGGCCTATTTATAGGTTAGAGACCCTCATTAAGATTATTTGGAAATCCTAATTTACAAGCTAACAAATCCGGATTAGGATTTTTTCTGAATATCAAAAGATTGCGGGCCTTCTTTGTCTGCTTGAGTCATGGATGTGGGCTCAAAAGAGAGTATTATTGATGGTAGATAAGGTGAAAGTAGAGTTTTAAGGAAGGAGAGAGAGAGAGAGAGAGAGAGAGAGAGAGAGAGAGTTACTATGCACATGTCTTGAGGTGAGGTGTCTTTTATGGTTAGGTCAATGACTATTTGTGTGTTAGTGGTTAGTGTTAGTAATCACTAAAAAGTTAGTGATATATTTACAATGGATAGAATGAGGTGGATGGTTGAAGTAAGATGGTTGAATGAAGTGAGGAAATCCTTGTGATGGTGAAGCTTGAAGAAGTTTTGGACTTACTTGTGTAGGTTCTAAAAATGACTATGGATCCTCTTCTTTGACTATGACTATGTAGGTGGATGGTTGAAGTAAAATGGTTGAATGAAGTGAGGAAATCCTTGTGATGGTGAAGCTTGAAGAAGTTTTGGACTTACTTGTGTAGGTTCTAAAAATGACTATGGATCCTCTTCTTTTTCTTCTCTTCTTTATGCCACCGCCGCCAAGGTTCATTATCGCGATGAAAATGGAAATTCAGTTGATGAGATCTCCCCATTTGCAGAGGTTAAACATGGTTTACATGATGAATTTTATGTATATAGGGAAGGGGTAAGATGGAATTGTACTTTGGAAGTAATAGAGAGAAGCATAGAGATGGTGTATGTACATGTAGAGCTCATATGAGAGCTATGGAAGTAAGAGGGGAGGTTAATGGTGAAGAAGGTGAGAGAAACCATGGAAGGTGCAGGTTTGAGTGAGGTATTGAGAGGAATGAGGGTGTGTGTGTGTGGAAGTAGGAAAGGAGGTGAGAGAACACTATGGGTTACTTTGTGAGAAATGTGGGCAGACTGGGGTCCACTCAAAAAATCCTAGCTCACCGGTGTTTGCTCCAAAAAATTACCAAATTTTTGAGATGATTATTCAGCTCTTGGTTCTCATTTTCTCTTTTGACCACCGCTTCAAATTCGGAGTGGAGATGTATATAAAATATCCCACCAAGATACGTGTTTTTATTCACAGAAAAGTCTTCAGTGGCTCCCCTTTTGTTGAATTTGCATATGGCTCTAAAGGTGAGCCCCTCCTTGCATGAGAGCATGGCCTAATTGATTCTTAGGGGTTTGAATTTACGCATGGTTGTGGATTATGCATAAATATAATATATGGATATGATGAAAAAAAAAAAAGCTAGTATATATAAACAATGCATGGAATCTAGAATAGTGTGGGTTATATATATAAAGAATAAATATATGAAAATATAGGGAATCAAATGAGAAGGACCCTCATTTGTATATTTATTTACATGAGGTAAGAAAGAGTACCTGTAGGAAATAGGAATTTAGTGAAAGGCAATGACTGATGGTGGAAAGTATTTTTGAGGGTTTTCCTTGGAGTGGATTCACACCAAAAATAAGAGAAGCTTGCATGAAATTTTATATGGAATTAAGATTATGAAAAATGGTAAGAAAAATTGTGGTAATGGTGAGTCAATGTACATACCATACATAGGCAAATAACGCACCCCTAGGTAGAAATATTTAAATAAATACCAAAATAATTATGAAAATTCCTTATATTTAGACCCTATAGACAATGCAATATTTACACATAAATGGGCCATATTTTTTTTTGAATTTATTTAATTTTTTTGGCTCAACTAGCCCAAATTACTAGCTAGCTGAGGGTTTTAAGGAGATATGGGAAAAATTCCCTAACTCACACACGTCTATGTACAGTGAAAGGGTGAGTATAACCATAGTGTTTGAGTAATTTTGATAGAGTGAGGTAGCTCACTATGACAATTATGAAGAGCCGAAAAACGGCTATTAATATCAATCTTAAAAAACCTAAAGATTGGGACCTCTTTGCTCGGAGTATACAGAAAGCGATCAAAAGCTTGTGCCCTCGGATGAAAAAGGCCAAGAAAGATCATTGGAAGCAACTCAAAGAGGAGTTCTCTAGTCTAACTTTCCAAAAAATCTGCTTGGTTGGCCTCCGTAGAAGAATACAAGAGGTGGCTAGAAGTTGCTAAAGCCAACCTAGATGAGCAATAATGCGAGGAGGTCAAAAGGGTGAGGTTGATATCTAGGGGGATCTTCCTCCAGACACATGCTCCTAATCAAGAACATTTCTTTAGGGCCTTGAACATCAAGAAGAGTTGGGGCTCCACCCACTCTCTCAGAGATGAGAATGGGAATGCTATACAAGACCATGAAAAAATGGCTATGATGATTCTTGATTATCTAAGCCAAATCATTGGCCAACTAGCAACCTTGCTCAAGAGTATCAATAGGAAAATTTCCCAACTTGATGCCTCTTTTGTTAGAATTTGGCATCTCAAGTGAACTTCCCAATGTGATTCCATTATTCACTATATATTGCTTTACATACTTATTTTATTTATTTGTCAAAGTTTGAGTGGGGCAATTTACTTTGGGTAGGGAAGTTTATTGAGGTTGCTATATAAGCAACCCCTTTCCTCCATTCTATTATACATTCAATTATTCATTGCCAAGGTTGATTGGTTAAGGAGACTCTCTCTTGTTCTCTCTCATGTTCACTCCCCTTGCTCTCTACACTTCCACATCGTTGACTTTGACATGTTATCAGAGTCATGTTGTGCTTGAATAATCTTGGTGGAGACAGAACTCCATTGCAGAGATAGAGAAGACCATCTTGTTGTTGGCATTCAGTCCTTTGCTTCTCCCTTGCATTTCAAAATGCAGCCCTTGTCGGCGTCTCATCACCACCCTCTGTCACTGCCTAAAATCCAGCCTAGCAAGGCTCTCCAAGCCATTATTTTGAGGATCGAATCAAGAATTTGAGGCTTATTTTGTGCGTCCACCCTTGGAGTGCGCGAAGGTTTCTGCATATTCTATATCTTACAACTTTATCATGGACCTTCCTTGCTCGAGTGCCAGTGACAAATTGATTGGCAATAACTACGCTCATTGGAATTTGATTATGCAACTCTTGGTTCTCACAAAAAGGCTTATGGGATGTTGTTGTTGGATCGAAGCCTCGTCCCATGATGGATCCTAACAACAAGTACACCTGCCTTCAAGATTACAAATATCTCAAATTGTGTGTCGATTGGGATGTGGCTAATGCAAAGGCAATGTCGGTCATTGCAAAATCTCTTACAAAGAACATTTCTCTAGCCATTTATACCTTAACAACTTCCAGATATGTGGTTCCAGCTCGTCAAAATGTTTGATCGGGATTCTACAATGCAAATAGTCACTCTTCTTGGACAGGTATTTTCCATCCAGTTTCCACGAGGAAGTTCCATGCAATCATTTCTTATGAAGGCTAAAGCTATTCATGATAGACTATCGGCTATGAAAAGTGCCCTGATGAGTACTCAGATAGCTGCTTTGATTATCACAAAGTTGCATAAGGAGTATCAAAGGGTGTCTTGGACACTACGGCTACAAGTCACAAAGGAAAAGCTAGAATTTGATGATCTCAACTCTTTTCTCATTGAGGAGAAAGCTGTGTTGATAAAACAAGGCAAAATTCAGATTTTTGCGACAGATGGGGAAGCACTTGTTGCTTTGGATTCCAGAAAGAGGACGAAGAATCGTTGTTACAATTGTGGAAAGCATGGTCATTTGGCCAAGGATTGCATATCCAAAGGCAAAGACAAATATTCTACAAAGGAAAAGCTAGAAGCAAACAATAGGAGGAAAGAAGTGATAGTGACTCAAGGAAGGACAACAAAGAGGCTGCTGATGTGGTGGTGACTACACTGGCACAGACTCTCGCCTTCTAGTCACATGGAGATCAGTGCCGCCACTAGCTTCAGCCAGAGAGAGGCTTGTGAGTGGAAGAGAAGGGGAAATTGGTGCTCTGTATAATTAATTTGGACCCTTGTGTTGGAGTTCAAGTTATCGGTGTTTGGACCTCTAGGTTAGATTTCAATGCACATGTATCTGGCAGGGAACCAATCAAACGTATCTAAAACACTATGGACGAGTATACCAATCCATTGTTGTTGGTCGGGTCATGGACATGATGTGTTCCGCAGTTCCTTATCTTGGAGTAGTATATTTTGGACGCGATGTGTTCGCAATTCATGAATGGGGATTTTTGGATGTAGTGTGGTCTACAATTCAATTTTCTACAAAAGCAACCGATGTTCAAGATGGCATTATTCTATCCTGAAATTCAAAGGGACGTTAGTGACTCTATATAGCAACACCGAGGTGCATCCAATTGGTGGCTACTTCTAGGGTGATCATGGTAGCTTCTTCATCGACTCGGTCTCACTATTGATGTCCATTAATGAGCTCCAAAGAGCGTGTTATAGTTTTGACATATCAAGTGAACTTCCCAATGTGATCCCATTATTTATTTTGTCTTTTAGGTATATTTTACTTATTTGTCAAAGTATGGGTAGGGAAATTCATTAATGTTGCTATATAAGAAATCCTTGCCTCCGTTGCATTATACATTCAGTTAATTCTTTCCAAGGTTGATTGGTTCAGGGTAAATTAGTTGCAAGCATTTTTGACTCATGGTTACATGATATCAAGGGGGAATACGAAACTTATTTCTTGATAATCATTTGCGTGAATATTGTTATTTTTGATAATGGATTGCAATTTTTTTTCTAAGATCAGCAATTTATTCTTGAGAGCCTATAATCATGCTACACTCTCCCTATGACCCTTGTCACTCTCTCATGAACACATACATTTGCTACCTTGTTGCCTTCTGCAGGAATGTCCCCTAAATGACTTTTTTCAAAAAAAAGAAAAAGAAACAAACACACATGCACTAACCGCTTTTGAAGCTCTAACACACTAACTAAAACCTACCTAATTTGCACTACCTCGCCAACAAGAAAACAAACCCACATGACCCATTACTGCCCCCCATCTCTATTGTATGCTCCTATGGCCCGTTTTGGGTGCAAGTCAAACAACACCACTGGGCCTCTCATATTTGCATGACACACTCAACGCTTTTTTTTAGTAAGCTACTGGCACGCTTCTTTTGTAGCCACTAGCTATCCATTAGCTGAGCCCACCATGATGCTCGCCATTAAAATTAGCTGTAAATTTGACTGGCCTCGAGTAATATTTGACCTCATCTGCTTTCCACTCACCCCTTTGTTTGACTACGTGCATCATAAGCTCCACTGCCTTCGTGATGATTTGCTTGCACTGGCTATTGTGTCCCACACACTCTCTATTTTTCACACACATAACACTCCCGCAAGCTGTCTATTCAATTCCAAATATGGTGCTCCCATTTGATCTCGTTAGAGCTGGTCACACCCAGGTGTAGTGGGAGGAGTGGGGCCAGATTATTACCCATTTTCAGAAAATGAGAAAATCAAGCCACCATTATAGAGTGGGAAAGATAACCCAACTACCACTTTGAAAAAGGGGGTATGAAGTATATAGGCATATGGAGGGAGATTTGGATGACATCATGGATGATGGAATGATTAGAAATAAGCTCAAATCTATCTCTCCATGGGTGTGTCTATCATGGGAATTCAATGCAAGCATCAACTAAAAGTAGTAGGCAAATATAATGAACCTGGACAAGTGTGATAAGAGGAGAGCTCCATGGTGTGGGATTAAGCACAAAACCTAACAATCCTTTCCTTTTCTGTTTGAGCACATCAACGGTCAAAGTGCTTCTAGTGGATCTTAGTCTCCCACTTAGATAGGTATACAAATGAATGCCTCCTGTAGAGAGTGATGACAGTAGGGTATAAGCCAAAAATCCCTCCCCTTGAGAATGATAGGCAATAAGAGTATAGGGAAAAATTTCCTCCCCGAGAGAGTAGTTAGCAACTAGGGTATAGGAAAAAACAAAGTGAGTGTCACAGAGTACATCTACAAAGCATACTGCTCCATTTTCTTCATCACTTGATTGTTCATTTATGTTGACTTTTTCTTTATCTTTGTTTTTATATTTGTACAAACACCAATTAGACCCATGGTTATTTTTACCACAATGCACACAAGGATTAAATTTGTAACATTTGTCAGATGTGTCGTTGGTACGGTTGGAGAGCTTGCATCTCCTCTTTGTTGGGCTCCTTGATGATGTAACTTCCTAAGGTCCTTGCCAACTGATGTTAGGGATTGAGGATTGTCCTTTCTGGCCAAATCCTCCTTTTCCTTCTTGGAGGCCTCTTCTTTTGCTATGAGAGCTAGACATTCCATAATAAGATGACATTGTTTAAAAAAATAGAAGCATGCATTAGGCAGATTTCTCTAGAGTACTTTCTGAACATGTAGGGTATTCCAATTGTGGTCTTTGATCAACACCACATTGATGTTGGTTTTTGTAGATAAGCCTCTATGAGCATATGAGGGTCCACTTTCGGTACATACCAATGTAGAACCCTTCCCACTTGAACACCTTTAGCATTGACCCAAGGGTACAATTCCACAAGAAAGTCAAGTGGGCTAGTCCAAATAGGAACCCTAGTTAGCTCCTACCCCTTGGAATAAAATCCCCTAAACCCATTCAATAAGGAGATGGTAGTGTTTTTAATCATCTAGTGTCCCTAACTCATGACCTGTAGAGCATTATTCACATCTTCAAAAACAAAAAGGTAATAATTGTTAGGAAGTTGAGGCATATAATGGACAAAAAGTATTCATGGTTTCCTAATGAGTATTGAGCCCTATTAACACTCTATCTTGCAGCTATCCAACTCAATATGTCCAATGGTGATGGAGGGTTCACTCTCCTTGTCTTCCTCAGAAGGGTGATGCCTAGTATAAGTAGAGAACTCTACCTTTCAAAGTTATCATTAGAGAGAACAAGGCCATTTTTACCCAGATGAGCAAGACTACTGTTGGCTTGGGCTTCTACACTCTTTTACACCGTATTGCTCGAAACAATCTCTTGATAGGAAGTTTATTGAAGTGTCCACTTGCATGGTTTGGTAGTACAATCTTTGAAAGTAGAAAAAGCCAACATACCCAATATACATGACTTAATCAAGCCATGCAAATACAAAGGGTGCGTTGAATATCACCACAAAGTTTGAATGACATGAATTGCTTGTGTATTAGACTTTTGTACCTTAATCTAGCCAGAAATCCTCCATGTATCAAACTTACTTGTGCTTTGAACTAAAATTTGAAGCATTTTCAAGGGTATGATCCCACTAGTAACTACAATACAATCATTCCATGCGTGTTGAGCATCACCGTTTGACCTCATCACAGTTCTACTTTCAAGGAAAGAAATCCACCATATACCATTTGTCGATATTTACATTAAAATCGGTAGGTTTGCAACCTCAAAATTCACACGGGATTTTTTAATTTTTATCTCACTAAAAATACTCTAAAGCCCAATTTTTTGTGAATACTGAACCTGGCAGTATGTAGCTTCAATTTTGTGTGTTTTCTTTTTTGTTGTTTTTTTGAATGGAAAGGACACACATCTTCCCATGCTGTGCAACAATCCAAATAATTCAGAGGCATTTAACCCTCAACCTTGAGAGAACTATTCAAGCACCTTACCAATCGAGATAGCGGCCAATTATCCTAGCAGCTTAGTTATCAGCACTATCACAAAAAAAGTTCTTAGTGATATTTGAGCAAGTTGTGTTTTGTTCTTTCCCACAGGAAGGTTTGAGGGTCTGAGAAAGTCTTCTATCCAAAACGGCCAAGTTTCCTCCCTGTAAAGATGCAAACCAGAAATACTAGTAGAATTATCCAAATTTGCTGAATTTTGAACCAATTTCTTGTATAATACACCAGTTTTTCTTCCCTTGACCATGGTTTGCAACCGACTAACCTCGATTTTCAACCGGCTCAAGGCTAAACTGAGGTACACCTTCCCTGAACACTGATGATGAGCCTGGTGATTTCCATGTAGACAAGGCGTACAAGGAGCGGCCTCTCCACCCAAGTAAGAGATACTGACAGTCCTCTGCAATCATGTAGTCCTTATGCCAGTTCTTAAGCAACCCTTCAACTTGATGCATGGTTTCTGCATTCAAAGATAGCTGCTGCATGCCAGCTTCTTCCAAAATTGCCTGCCACTGCTTGTACTTTTCAACGCGCCCTGACACTTGCAAACCTTCGCATGCCACTACATTCAAGATGGCCCTGCCTAAAACTTCACTCTCAAAAACCAACCTATCTTGATTGTTCCTTCCAGTGAAAGTGTCAAGCACGTCAAAAATGCAGGCAAAGTGAAAGAGAGCTTCCTTGAAGCGAGCTGGGTAGAAGGGACTGCTACAGGCACCAGACACAACACCGTGTATCAACACATCTGGGCGAGCGTCGCATAACTGCTTGAACTTCTCTAGCCTGATGGGATGTGGATCCAATATGTCATCCATTACAAACCGCAGAAAGCATGTCGATACAGCCACAAATACTTCCCCTGGAGGCCTCTTTGAGCTCACAAATTCCTGTAGGCGTGTGGTGTCCCACTGCATCCCAACCCATGGTGTAAATTGGAAAGGAACCTTGAACAATGCTGCACACTTTGCTAAACGTCGACCGGTTTCCTCCAATGCCCCCAAAATAGCGTCATTTTGGAAAGGTAGCATTGAGTAATGTGGGACCGTACGTCCGATTAGAGAAACCTGCAGACAAAGGAGGGCATGTTTAGCATACATCCCTCTCTACATGGTTACAAGGATTACACAAAAGCAAAAGAATCACAACCTTGGTATAGAGAAAAAGTAATGCCGTGTGATAAACATATGTGAAGGTAGTGTCATGTGGTTCAAAGGAATCTCACTCTCCATACCTTTGGCGGCCCTCCTGGCTGAGCAGCCAGCTTTTTGAAGAGAGATGGATACTGAATGCCAATCAATTGATGCTCTATGATGATGAGTTTTGACGCACCCTTTGCAACCCTCAGTATTGTCTCATTTGAGAAAAGATGTGATGCTTGGGTAAATGGGCAGCTCGATATGTACTTCATTCTGGCTACCAGGGTCTGTGTAAATGAGGGGCGTTGATTCAACTGACCTGTGTACAAAGACCAACCTGTCCCCGCAAACCGTGCATACAAAGCCTTTACAAAGTAGTGTGCAAGACGCTCTGCTGCACTCCCATGAGGTGACGTTTGCTGCTTCACTTTGCATGCTACGGCCTTGGCCACGTTTGTGTCATTCAAGCCAACCGCATACGCACATTGCAAAAGCATGTCATGAAAGTCAATATACATAGGTGGTCCTGCCTTGCCAATCTTCATATCAACATAATATCTAGTGTCTGCATACATATCAAATCTTCGCTTGCCGACGCTGAAATCCTTCAGCCGTTTCCTTTGGGCCTCATCACTGCCAGGCACATCCTTGTCAACATTAGAAACCTCATCTCTTTCTCTCTCGTGTAATATCGATGGTCGACTAAGCAGACGTCTAAAGACCCCCACATCAAGGACCTTGCTTGGGATGCAATTGCGATTGTGAGAGCTCTTTACGCTGTTCAAAAGAAGAATGCTATTGCCCACGCCTTTGCCCACAAGCTCTGTCGACGAGCATTTGGTGAAGCTTTCAAGGATGCTCACCTCTTCTTGCCGTTTACAGTCGATGGTGGGGGAGCTCCAAGTCAAGTTTAAAGCAGGAGAGTCTTCCTTCAAGATGGCAGCAAATTCAGAGGCCTTGGTGTGAAAGGAAAACAGCTCTCCAAAATTTGACAAGGAGGCATCGGGATCCTCTTGCTCAAAGAAATCCCGAAGATAGACAATAGCTTCTTGAGGGGGAACATCGACATCTCCTTGCGCACTCTGAGCTTCTTGAATGCTGGCATGATGCATTCTCGCGCTCTCTCTCTCTCTCTCTCTCTCTCTCTCTCTCTCCCTCCGTAGCTCGCAAATTCTTCACTCAATTCTCATTTTCAGCAACTCATGACTAAGGCTGGGTTCACATCAGTCCTTCTCCCTCCCTGAGGACTAAGTGGCACGGGCATGACTTTTTTTTTTTTTTTTTGAGAGTACAAGAACTTGAAAACACACGCACACACCCTATTTACAACGGCCTCACAGGTAGGGAGAGAGGCATCCCATCACACACACACACACACACACTCGCATATGAGAACAGTTCGTAAGGACTTAGAACTTGTCTTCAGGTTGCCAAGGGGGTATTGAACCCAAGACCTTAGGCACATAGGCTATTACTCTACCAACTGAGCTAGCACCCGTTGACAAGGGCATGAATTTTTGATTTGGAGCACCTTTCAAATTTTGGAAGGTATGTTTTATTTTCTTCTCTTTAATCTATAATCTCTATTCTTCCTCCCTCTCTCTCTCTCTCTCTCTCTCTCACACACACACACACACACACACACACACACACACACACACACACACACACACATCTATACTACTCTCTTAAACAGAAAGGAATTCCGGCTCCTTCCTCCAGCCCAAGTAGAGAAGTTTTTATTGGCGTAAGAACATGAGCTTGGAACTCAAATCATGTCTTGGATGGAAGGAAGAGAGAGAGAGAGAGAGAGAGAGAATTTTTTACTGTCGTAGGAACAATGCCAATAGAACTGAATGAAAGAGAAGGGAGAAGAAGTTCTTAAGGTTGCAAGAATAGTCCCAACATACCTCAAACATCATAGAAACAATGCTTTAGAGCGGTGTTTATCAACTCACCCGAGAGAGAGAGAGAGAGAGAGAGAGAGAGAGAGAGAGAGAGAGAGATGTGTAGGTTGAGGCAAAATAATTCACAATGATATTGTTGAAAGAAAATGTCGTGCTTGGAAATGCCTTGGTCGACATGTATGCCAAATGTGGTGTACCTCATACAACACAAAAAGTGTTTGAGGAGCAACCTGTGTGGGATGTCCTCTCTTGGAATGCAATGATTGCTATATATGCCCAGCTTAGGCAAGGCCAAGAAGCTCTCGACTATTTTTGGCAAATGCAAAGCAAGGGTGTATCTTCGATGCAATCACATACAGTTGCATCATCGAGGGTACACTTGCACTTGCTGATATAACAAAGAGAATTCACAACAATATTGTTAGTCAAGGGTTGTTGAAAGGAAACATCATGTGTAGTAATGCCTTGGTCGACATGTATACCGCACTTCATAAAGTACAAAAAGAGCTTGAGGAGATTCCTTTGTTGTATGTCATCTCTTGAAATGCTCTTGATTACTGGATGTGCGCAACTTAGGTGGATGTGAAGCGAGGGTGTCTCTCCGATGCAATCATGTACACTTGCACGTGTTGATATGGCCAAAAGTGTTCACGATGATATTGCTAGCTTGGTTTTGTTGAAAGAAAACATCGTGCTTGGCAATGCCTTGGCCGACATGTATGCCAATGCGGTGCACTTCATAAAGCACAAAAAGTGCTTGAGAAGCTTCATATGCGGGATGTCGTCTCTTTGGAATGCATTGATTGCTGGATATGCTCAAGTTGGGTAGGGCCAAGAAGATTTGGTATGTTTTCGGCGGATGGGAAGCGAGGGTGTCTCTCCGATGCAATCACATATGCTTGCATATTGAAGGCAAGGGAAAAATGCAATCACGTACATTTGCACGTGCTAATATGTGCAAAAGTGTTCACGATGATATTGTTAGTCAATGGTTGTTGAAAGAAAACGTTGTGCTTGGCAGTGCCTTGGTAAACATATATGCCAAATGTGGTGCACTTCATAAAGCACAAAAAGTGCTTCAGGAGCTTCTTCTACAGGATTTCGTCTCTTGGAATGCACTGATTGCTGTGGATATGCCCAACTCAGGCACGGCAAGAAGCTCTGAGATTTTTTTGACGGATGCAAATTGACGATGTCTCTCCGGTGCAATCACATACGCTTGCATCTTGAAGGTAAGGGTCATGGTCATGAAGCACTGGGATGTTTTCAATAGATGCAGAGAGAGGGAGGGCATCTCTCCAAGTGCAATCTCATACGACAGATGCTCTTGAAGGTAAGGGTCATGATCATGAAGCATTGGGATGTTTTCAATAGATGCAGAGAGAGGGAGGGCATCTCTCCAAGTGCAATCTCATACAACATATGCTCGCAATGGGCTATGGATTGTAATGCCCCTTGAATAGAATAGCAAGTTGTTGTATGCACCAAGGATTTTTTGAGCAGTACACATCCATTGATATTTTGAATAGATATCCCCCCTCAGCGGGTAGTTTTGGACGCCCATAGTGGACTGCTTTGTGAGTTGCCTAGATTTAGCTAAGGCAGTGCTGGATATTGTGTTTTGAAAGTATGAGGCAAACATCAGGTTTCTTTGAGGTGGGATGTTGATCCCTTGATGTGTGATTCTTGTGGGATGCTCTGGGCTGTTTTTGGCAAATGCCAAGCAAGGGTGTCTCTCCAAATGCAATCATTAGAGCAGCACCAAGAAAGCAACAATATTCGCTACACAAGCAAACATGAAGGAAAAGAGCGCAAGAGGTCCTCAACCGTTGTACCATTGGTAAGAGCGAGTGAGACCCCCCATAGGTGGGTCGCACGAACTAGTAAACCATAAAGAACCCAAGACATGGCATTCATGGATTCAACAAAATACTTGCAGTTTCTTCTCGACGAACTTCATGACATTCTTTCACTCCGTAGAGCCTCCCAATCTCGAAAAAATGAAAATCCTTTCCAAACATCTCACATGCATAAGTGAAGGGTGAGTCTAGAAAATGAAAAGTTCCATGGAAATGAGAAGTCAAAAGACTTTCCATATAAAAAGACTTTCCATATAAAGAGACGGTGGAGTGCACCTTCCATGTAAATGAAAAGTCAAATGACTTCCCGTACAAAGAGATGGTGGAATGGTGGAGTGCGCATTGTTAACCTTTTCTTTGATCGTTTTCTTCTCTTTGGAGTTTTTCTTGCATTATGTAAGTAGAGTTTTCTTCCACTAATGACTTTCTTTATTTTCCTTTCTTCCCTCCCTCCCCCTCCCAAAAAAAAAAACTAATTAAAACTAATTAATGCGTTTCTATGTTTTGGCTACTTGAACCTAATGGCTACACAAAATCTTCCCAAGATGCTTCAACATCTCCAATCAACCCACGATTTAAAACCATTGCTAATTGGGTATGATTTGATCTCAGCACGTAGGAGAGCAAGGGCTCAAGCTTAACCACTAAGCTACATGCCTCTGCTACCCTATGGTTTCCCCTTAAGCATTAAAAAAAAGCAATACTATCCCCTACCATAGCCCCCCCTACCCTATCCCTACCCCCTCTTTCTCCTTTCTCTTTTTTTCCTCCCCCCCTCCCCAAACTAATTAATGGCTTTATGAAAAACTCGTTTTTTGGGCACTTGATGGCTTTACTTTTGTTTTTCATTACATAAAATCTTTCCAAGATGCTTTAGCATCTTCAATTAGCATGTCCATGCACGTCACCATTTAAAACCAATCTTGATGAGTGGGATTTGAACACATCACGTACATAGTATGGAACTCAACCTTAACCACTAGGCTATATGCCTGCGCTAGTCCTTGCGCTCCCTTTGAGCCATTAAAAAAAAGAATTACCCCTCCCCTTCTTTCCCCCACCCTTCCCTTTTTCTTTCTCCCCCAACCCCCCCCAACTAATTAATGCGTTTCACAAAGTTGTTTTGGCTCCCTATTGAGTTTTTCCAGAGTTTCCTTCCACAAATGAATTTCATTTTATTTACCTTCAAGCCAAATAGGAGACCAAAACGTCTTTTTTTGCGTTCATTAAGTGGCATCTACGAGATGCTTTGTTGGTTTAATATCAAAAGAGAGTGGGAGAAAATATTTGGGCAGGGCTAAGGGCACGTGGTGGAGAAAGATGAAGAGAGAGTCTATTAAAGAAGAAAAAACATAAAAGAAAAAAAATTTGTTCTTTTTACGCATGTCTGCATCTCTCTCTCTCTCTCTCTCTCTCATTGTTGTGACGGCACAGAAGGGACTCTCTCTCTCACCCTCTCGTTGGTCTAGAGGCAAGCTCCCATGTCGATCTAGGTCGTGTGCAGATCCCCGTCTCTGTCCTCCTGTCTGTCTGCACGATAAGGCCTGTGTCGCGATGGTGTATGGTAGGCCAAAGGGGCAATGAGAGATAGATGGTCTTTTTGTGATCTCTTTGGACTGCAGACCTGCGTGGGTTTGTGTGTCCGACAGCGGAGGTAGGAGTGAAGGGCATGGCATATGGATTTGTTCGTTCGTCTCCATGCAAAGATCTCGGCCCTTCATCTGCTCAAAGAGTGAATATTATTGGAGGTGATGGTGATATGGACAACAGGGGAATCAGAGTTTGTGTGCAGTCATCTACCTCTTTGTGGGATCATGACAAAGAGGTGTAGCACGTCGCTCAGTCGGCACGGGAGTGAACGCAGGGGTGGGAGCTGAGTCGGTGCAAAAATTGATTAGAGAGATTGAAAGCACCAAGTCTTGACTTTAGCTACAAGCTGTAAACATTCTGTTGGCTAGAGCTCCCACAAAGGAAGATGGCCATGTGCATGGCCAGAGAAGGGGTGTAGGATGCGGATGCGGGGCATCTGGAGCAGAGAACAGGGAGAGGAGGAGGGGTGGGGGAACAACAATAAGCGCAAAGCCTGTATTCTCTATAGAGCGGTGGTAGCGAGGCAATAGAACAAATCATGGATGGGAATTGGAGCCAATGTGCAGGCGGGAACTGGGGCGAAGGTCGGGCATTTGCTTTGAGAAGATTGGGAGAAGGAATCTTGGGGCCTAATTAATTAATGAAATGACAGATAGACCCATTAGGTGCCCAAAACGAGTTTTTCATAAAGCCATTAATTAGGTGCCCAAAACGAGTTTTTCATAAAGCCATTAATTAGTTTTTTTTCGAGGGGGGGGGGGGGGGGGAAGGAAAAGGAAAAGGGAAGGGTGGGGGGAAAAAAAGGGAAAGGAGAAAGGGGGGGTAGGGGTAGGGTAAGGGGGTAGTATTGCTTTTTTTTAATGCTTAAGGGGAAACCATAGGGCAGAAGAGGCGTGTAGCCTACTGGTTAAGCTTGAGCCCTTGCTCTCCTACGTGCTGAGATCAAATCATACCCAATTAGCAATGGTTTTAAATCGTGGGTTGATTGGAGATGCTAATTGGAGATGCTGAACCATCTTGGGAAGATTCTGTGTAATGAAAAGTGAAAATAGAGCCATTAGTAGTAAGTATAGAGACATAGGAATGCATAAGTGTATATGTATAGTGTTTGCATTCTTGTCATTTGCATAAAAATGCGCCTACTAATTTGTGCTTGGGGCATTTCAACATTCAATCAAAAGCATTGAAGCTTGTGAGAGAGAGAGAGAGAGAGAGAGAGAGAGAGAGAGAGATTGATTGTGCTTTGTTCTCCTAAAAGCATGTTAACGTTAATTAATGCTTTGTGATCACGATCTCAGCCTACTAAACATTGAACCAAGTAAGCCAATAGGAAATGTATATATATAGTGTTTGCATTCTTGTCAATTGCATAAGAATGTGCCTACTAATTTGTGCTTGGGGCATTTCAACATTCAACCAAAAGCATTGAAGCCTTTTTGGGGTGGGGGGTGGTGGTGGTGGGGTGGAGAGAGAGAGAGAGAGAGAGAGAGAGAGAGAGATTGTGCTTTGTTCTCCTAAAAGCATGTTACCTTGTTTTTTACTTGGTTCAATGTTTAGTAGGTTGAGATCGTGATGACAAAGCATTAATTAACGTTAACAACCATATAAATTTCAATTTTTCAAGATTGGTTTCTTTCTCCTTCATCTAATTGTCTAAATGCATGACTTTGCCAACGTTAACAAAAGATTGACTTTACCAATTAGATGTTCACTCTAGTGTCATTTTGAGTGATTCGTGAATTTTAAATCCGTGGGTACCACATCTGGCATACGCACTCATCAATACACTCAAGTAACCTAGCCACTTGTATTTTCTACTAACTCGATAAATTTCTTCTTTTGAGCATAGACTTTTAGTTCGATCAAAGAGCACTTTAAGAGACTTTGTCTGGTTACAACAGCCCAGGGCTTCCTTGTCACAACCATGTTGGGCACATCCTGCAGTCAATGCACTCCGTGTTGGAATTAGGGTTGCAGAGAAACACACATAGCTTGGAGAAGACGAAGGAAGATCAAGGCACACAACTGAGAGTGTGTAACTTAGTGTGCAATGGAAAGATAGATAGCCCTAGAGTGATGGGCATATATACAATGCACGGGGGGAAAACCTCCTAAAGAGGGAAAAAATGCCCTGGTGGTCCTAGTGTGTTCACACACATCACTACCACATGTATATGATGGTAACAAATTGTTGGAATTAGGGTTGCAGAGAAATGCACACAGCTTGGAGAATACGAAGGAAGCTCAAGGTACATAACTGAGAGTGTATAACTTAGTGTGCAATGGAAAGATAGATAGCCCTAGAGTGATGGATGTATATACAATGCACGAGGGAAAAAACCTCCTAAAGAGGGAAAAAAATACCCCGGTGGTCCTAGTGTGTTCACACACATCCCTACCACATGTATATGGTAACCAATCCCCCCTGGAGTGATGCGGTGAACGAGAGTTGGCATATGAGTAAAGGGAAGTGCCATGCCCTGAGGACATGATCAGTCCACAAAGGGGAGTAAGCCCAAATCTTTGCGAAAGCTTCAAACTTCTCATGAGACAATGCCTTGTGAAAAGATCTGCAAGGTTGTCCTGTGTTGGCACATAAGCCAAGTTGATCTCTCTTGCTGAGAGCCTCTTCGTGACATAGTGGTAATGCACCTCAATGTGCTTTGTACGAGCATGAAAAACTGGGTTCCTCACAACTGCCAATGCGCTCTGACTGTTAGTATAGATAGTGTTGGCAGTGTCTCGTCCAACACCCAAATCAGCCATAAGGCGTAAGAGCCATACACACTCAACTGTAGCTGTGAAGACTGTCCTGTACTCAGCCTCACAACTCGAAGTGGCCACAGTAGGTTGCTTCTTGCTCAACCATGATATACATGAACTTCCAAGCATGAAACAAAAACCAATTGTGGACACGAGTGTGTCAAAACAATCAGCACAATCTGATTCCAAAAAAGCATGTAAGTCTGGCGGCAATGATTCCCCCTTGGGATAAAACAAGCCAACATGTAAAGTCCCACTAAGGTAGCAGAAAATCCTCTTGATAGCCTGCCAATGCTTAGACCCTGGGCTATGCATAATCTGCTGACCTGTGAGACTGCAAACTGAATATTAGGCCTCGTGTTGCGTACATAAATGAGGCAACCAACAATAGTTTGGTAAAGAGTGACATCATCAGGATCGCCAGCATCACGTTGTGAGCGGGATGAAAACACACACAGCGCCTCTATAACGACCCGACACACACTGTTGGGAAGATACACACACACACACACACACACACACACACACACACACACACACACACACACACACACACACACACACACACACACACAAACACACACACACACACACACACACACACACTATGGGGCACCACTCGGCTTACACAACACACCTGGCCGAGACAGGGAACACACCTATGGAGTGAAAGAAGAGAGACTATCCACTTGCCCACTCCACACAGAGACACACACACACACACACACACATACACCCAAAAAACTCAGCTCAAAAGAGGGGAACTTCTGATAATTAGATACAAATGATCTTGGGCCAACACCAAGGGGCAAATAGCTCACACAAAATGGGTAAAATATACCAGATACAATCACAAATTGGAGAAGAAGCTTCGCTCATAGGAGAAACTTACACAGCCAAAACAGCAGAAAAAGAGTGAGGAATTTGGCAAAATGGACAGTGCCATCGCGTTCGGAACGGCCCAAAACCCCAGTCTACAATGTCAAAGTGCTCAAATCTGACCTCGGATGAGCAGTTTACGGCCAAAACATGCTCCAAAATGAGCAAAAAACACAGTTGCGGCTGTTCCTCCTCTCTTCTCCACGTTTTTTCTGGTCTTCTCTCTATTTTTTAAGTTCCCACACTTAACTTTATTAGTTGGGAACCTGTGGCCTTTTAGATGACCTCAAACAGACCCCGAACATGCCAAAAACTGACCTCGCAGTGCATAGTTGTCACCTTTTTGCATCATCTGCATACCTGGCACTCAGTTTTTCCAAATAATGCATCCCGCAACCACATGAAGTGGCCCCAAAAAGTGGTCCTCATGATGACCTTTCTGCATAAGTATCACAAGAAAACACCCACGTCATGTCCATACTTCTCCGCGTGCAAGTATTGACCCCGTTCGACCTCCTAACGCCACTCGATGCCATCTGACGCACCTGCTTACCTCATGTCGTCGGCCCACGGATAGCTTCCTCGAGAATTTTTACACACTACCAACTCCTCCTTATTGTAGAAAAAACACAGTGGTACTGGTAATAGTGAAAATCGATGCACTATGTACACCCTGTCCTACCTGTACACATGTGGGCCCCACGTAACCACCTGGCTCTGAAAAATGGGCAATTCTTTATTTGATGCACCATGCATGTATATGTACATATGCGCAATCCCTTGCTCCAAAAACTCCTGACAACGTAGAATCAACTTCAAACCTGTTTCCACGAGAGTGGCAATAGGTTTGCAGTCTTCAAGTCCAACCTTACATAGCAATGTCTCTATGTAACTTTCTTGCACAAGGCAATACCACCATCACACTGCTTAAATTGTATGCCCAAATAATGATGCAATAGCCCCAAATATTTCATCTTGAAAGTAGCATTTAAATCAGCCTTAAATTCAGCAATATGTCTCTCATTTGGTCCAGTGATTAGCAAATCATCTACATAAAGAACTACAATGAGAAGTACATCACCCTCATGATTTACATACAATGTGCTTTCTATTGGATTGTTACAAAAGCCTCATTTGACCAAATGAGTGTCAGCCTTCTCGTACCAAGCACGAGGAGATTGCTTCAACCCATACAAAGCCTTCTTACATATGCACACTGTGTCCTCTTGTCCTTTCTTGACAAAATCGCGAGGCTGTGTTACATAAACTTCCTCAAATATGTCATCATTCAAGAAAGTAGTAACAATGTCTGATTGATGTACATCCCAACCAAAATGAGCTGCCAATGCACATAGAAAACGAACAGTAGTCATACGACAAGTGGGAGCAAAAGTCTCTTTATAATCTATGCCTTTTTGCTGTGCATAACCCTTTGCAACAAGTCGATCCTTATGGCGATTGATCTCACCATCCGGCTTGCGTTTCAACTTGTAAACCCACTTCGTACCAATGGCCTTTTGGCAAGGAGGAAAATCACATAAAGTCCACGTGTCATTTTCTATAAGTGCATCATATTTTGATTGCATGGCAGCCATCCAATTTTCTGAATTTTGAGCTTCATCAAAAGACAGAGGTTCCTCAACATCATGTAGGCTAGACACAGCCAAAGCATAACAATCTGATGCATAAGATGCATGGTGAGATCATGAACGAGTACGACTAAACATAGGTGCATCCAATTTACTGTCATGCAATGTATGCACCAACCATTTTGGCATACCTCTAGCCTGCTCATTTCAGCCCTTTCCTCATCAAGTACGTCATGTACATGTGCATCAGTAATAGGCTGATCTATAACATTTTTGGAAACCCCCATAGGCTGTACATTTGCCTCATTGGAATTTACATTCAAACTTCCACCATTGAAAAGAGACAATAAAGTGTCATAAATGTGATGGGAGCTTACATTACTGTCTTTAGTACATGACAGCAAGGGCTAAACAGAATCTTCCACAAACTAGAATACGCTTTGTTTGCGGATGATACAACCACATCCCGTGAAACCAGAATATGCTTTGTTTGCGGATGATACAACCTGTAACCTTTTCTTTCAGCACTATAACCAACAAAAATACATTTGACGGCCTTATCATCCAATTTTCTACGTTGTGTTTGTGGCACCAAAGAATATGCCAAACAACCAAAAACACGTATGTGCTCAATAGAAGGCTTTCTATCATGCCATGTTTCATATGGAGTAATAGATTTCAAAGCTTTTGTAGGACACCTTTAAGTACATAAGTGGCACACATGATGGCGTCAAGCCAAAAAGAATTCGGCAAAGCTTGACTTTTGACCATACATCGTGCCATTTCTGTAAGTGACTTGTTTTTTCCTCTCAGCAACACCATTTTGCTGAGGTGTATAAGGCAGTGTACATTGGTGTTTTATCCCATGACTAGCCAAAAATGCATTAAATTCATGAGATATATACTCCCCCCCTCGATTGGAACGGAGGGTGCCCATTGTACATTTCGAGACATTTTCGGCCATAGCCAAAAATTGTTTGAAGCACATAAAAACTTCGCACTTCTCTTAAGCGGAAATACCCATGCATGCTTGGAATAATCATCAATGAAAGTCACGAACTAAAGGTAATTGCCCAAGGACGGAGTTTGCATGGGCCCACAAACATCACTATCCACAAGCTGCAGCCTGCATGTGGTCCTAATTGAACCATCCTTTGGAAACTTTGAATGCTGCATCTTACCCAAAATACAGCCTTCACAAACATGTTTGACAGGTGCTTCAAGAGGTGGCAAAGAAGAAACCATATCAGATTTTTGCAAATGCAACAAACTGGTAAAATTCAGATGACCAAAATGTGCATGCCAAAGTTTTTCATCTGAAATAGCCCTTGAATCTGCAATTGCATTTGCAAAATATTGTCCACACTTGTCATAAAAAGTGAGCTTATACAGCCCACGGCACAAAAAGCCAGATGCAACAATTTCATCACCAAAACTGAGATCATGAACTGTACATCTGTCATCCACAAATTTTACTACAAGTCCAAGTCTAGCAAGTGTGGATATAGACAAAAGATTCTTCTTGATCCCAGTACATAAAGTGCATCAACAAGTGTGAAGGAACTGCCATTTGCAGCAAAATCACAATCTTTCCAACTCCTTGAACCGGATAAGAGGCATTGTTGTCATAAGTGATTGAATTCCCATGAGGGATAGGCCCGAGAGAGGTGAACAGTTCACGATGTGAGGTAATGTGCTTTGAAGCACCACTGTCGAAATACCACACATGTGAATCTGCAGCAACTGACATGCATGCATCATGGACAGCAAGATAAGTGCACTCTACACTAAAAGCCCATTCTTCATCAACATCAGCATCACATTCTCCTTTCACAGAAGACTCGACAATGGTTGCATTTGTAGTGGAACCATCATTTGTAGTGGAACTATCCTCTTTCTTCTTAGCCTCTTTGGCCTTGAACTTAGGAGACTGCTTGATCAAGTGATCATTAGCTTTACAATAATGGCAACACATCTTCTTTTTACTCTTATCACCAGAATTTCCAGACGAATTGCTGCTTACAGAAGCATTAAGAACATAAATTTTTCCACTCGCAACAGAACCATAAGAAGTGGCTGCATTACTATTACCACCCTTTCTTTGAGAAGCAATAAAAGCATGTTCAACTGCACGTTGCCTAGTCCTATTTTTCCTAGAAAGTGAATCTTGCAACAGCAATGTGTATAATGCGTCAAACTTGACAACTTCAGGATTTCCTTGGGTCATAAGTCTCCAAGTACTAGCAAAAGTCTGGTAAGAATCTAGTAAGGTATCAAGAACAACCTGCACAAGGGAACTGTCTGAAATGACTTCACCTGCAAAAAAAAGTTGCTTATTAATATCCTTGACACCTGCAAGGAAAGTGTGCATATCATCTTCCTCATGCATAATCTTCGATTCCATCTCCTTAGGCAGCAAAGAAATTTTAGCCTCATTGCGGCTTGCATAAAGACCTGCTAGAATATCCCAAGCCTGTTTTGCAAATTTCATTGGACAAATGTGAGGAGTAATGGTGCGCTTCACAGAGAACACAATCAACGCATGAGCCTGCGCATCCTTTACATCCCAATGAGCTTGTTCTACCGTAGGCAAAACAACTCTAATAGTAGCAATTATTGCAGCAAGACCTGCAACATCCTCAACATCGCTTACATCCTCAGAACTAGCACGTACATCAATGCCCTGCATAATATTCTAGACGCCCTTTGACACAAGAACATGTTGCATCATGTAAGCCCACATAGGGTAATTGTCCCCATCCAATTTGTCCTCAGCAACAAACATCTTGAACACATCTGTGTTTTTGTCAACCATGGAAAATGCCTACACCTGATGTGAAAACTGTCCGAGATGAGGAGAAACTGAGTGAGACCAGCACGTGCTATACAATACAACCCGTAGTAGACTGTATTGGACCTGTCGTGCAGTATTTGTCATTGACAAGAATTCTGCACAAAATGATGAAATTGCCTGTGTAGACCTGGCTGTAGTGGAAACGGAGGCCGAAATAAGCCCGAATCAGAAATCTGAGCAGACTGAGCTTTACGTGAATATCCAAAATTTTTGTTGACCTGTGAACGCTCACCAAAGCTCACAAAAATCAGAGAAAGCGAGCAGGCGGGTTCTGGAGCTGCCGGCGACTAAAGCCCGGGAGGATGCAACCTGCTCTGATACCAATTGTTGGAATTAGGGTTGCAAAGAAACGCACTCAGTTTGGAGAAGACGAAGGAAGCTCAAGGAACACAACTGAGAGTGTGTAACTTAGTGTGCAATGGAAAGATAGATAGCCCTAGAGTGATGGGCGTATATATAATGCACGGGGGAAAAACCTCCTAAAGAGGGAAAAAGTGTCCCAACGGTCCTAGTGTGTTCACACAAATCACTACCACATGTATATGGTAACACTCCGAAGATTCAAGATAAAAACTCATCAATATTTTTTTGTGCTTTTATGAGGAACCACATTTGGCACACATATTGACCAAAGCATTGCCAAGCACAACATTTCTCTCCAACAACCCCCCCTGACTAGAAATCTCATCATGGATTATCACTCATGTGAAGGTCTTGTTTGATCATTTCAAAGGTCTTTAAGTAGCCAAACAAATTGGAGGATGATGGAATGATGGCATCTTCATGATTACTCTAAAAATGCCTTGCTAGCCTGAAAAGGTCAATCATGCAAGCATAGTCAAGAAACCGTCACTTTGAATGTGGTTGAAACAATGTTGAGATTACTTGCCACATCCATGTTGGACATATCATGCACTCAATGCACTCCAAGAGACAACATTCTGCATAGAAAGGTTATTAAGAACTTATTTATCTTTTGTAAGGGCACCACATTTGGCATACATATCAACAAAGCCTGCCTCTCCAATAGTCATGACTAGGAATCTCATCATGAATTCTCTCACCCACGTCAACATATTGCGTAAGGCCACACGCCTTCAAGGTGCAAGCACATGTGATTGGGAGGTGATTGCATTTGGAGAAAGGATTCTCTGCATATCTGCTTAAACGAGCCTAGAGATTCCTTGCCACAAACATTGTCATTGTTAGCATATCCTACACTCACAATGTTCCAAGAAATGAGACATTGTGAAGAGGAAGCCAATAAGAACTTTTTGACATAGCCCGCTGTGAAGGAATAAATCATAGGCGTGCTTGTGTGCAACGAAGATGGAGAGAGTGCAACACACACACACACACACACACACACACACACACACACACACACACACACACACACACACACACACACGCACGCACGCACGCACGCACGCACGCACGCACGCACGCACGCACGCACGCACGCACGCACGCACGCACGCACACACACACACACACACACACACACACACACACACACACACACACACACAGAGAGAGAGAGAGAGAGAGAGAGAGAGAGAGAGAGAGAGAGAGAGAGAGAGAGAGAGAGAGAGAGAGAGAGAGAGAGAGAGAGAGAGAGAGAGAGAGAGAGAGAGAGAGAGAGAGAGAGAGAGAGAGAGAGAGAGAGAGAGAGAGAGAGAGAGAGAGAGAGAGAGAGAGACAGAGATGTGCAGTGGAGCTCCCAAATTTGACTGTATAAGCACAATGTGAGAATGAGTGAGAGCTCCTTATTCTTTGTATGTATAAAGAATAAGGAGATAAATGCCGGTGGTCAGACACTGGCCAAAAGACACGGGCAAAGCACAGTGAGACACACCGTAGGTAGAAGCTCTCTTTCAAGCCTATGCTTCTCTCTCTACCTCTATACACAGGAGAGATGTCCGCCCTCCTCAAGCCTACCGTTTCCTTGGCATCCTCCTAGTTCATGGGTCAATCGTTGAAGCCAGCAGCTTCCTCTTCTTCCATCGCTACCACACAACAGTACTCCCCCCTCTTGATCCGAGTTGGGTCTTACGCAGATGAACTCGTCAAGACTTGAAACTCCATTTCCTCCAAGGGCCGAGTTATCTTGGCCATGGATGAGTCCAATGCAACATGTGGGAAGTGCCTTGCCTCAATCGGCCTTGAGAACACTGAAGCAAACCGAGAGGCTTACCGCCCGACAGCTTCTTTGTATTGCACTTGGTCTTGGTGGATACATCTTCGGTGCAATTCTTTCTTAGGAGACTCTGTACCAATCCACCCTCAATGGGAAGAAGTTTGTGGACTACTTAAAGGAAGGTGGCATTGCCCCTAGAGTTAAAGTGGACAAGGGTTTGGTGCCTTTGGCTGGATCCAATGATGAGTCCTGGTGCTAGGGTCTTGATGGGTTGGCATCTAGGTCTGCTGAGTATTACAAGCAAGGTGCATGATTTGCCAAGTGGAGGATTGTTGTCAGCATTCCCTACGGGCCTTCAGAGCTAGCGCTGCAAGAGGCTGTATGGGGTTTGGTAGGATATGCTACTATCTCATAGGACAATGGTTTGGTTTCTATTGTGGAGCCTGAAATCCTTCTTGATGGAGAGCATGACACAGGGATGTGGGGTGGAGCTCCCAAATCACACTATATGAGCATAGTGTGAGAATGAGTGAGAACTCCTTATTCTTTGTATGTATAAAAGAATAAAGAGATAAATGTGGGCAGTCGGACATTGATCAACGGACACAGGAAAAGCACGGTGAGGCACACCGCCTTTACCTAACATTCTTCCACTAAAGGCTGTGTGCTAATAAGTGGTGAGAAGACTAGCCTACAACTAGTATATACAAGAGGTGAGAGAAGACGACTCTCAACCTATGCCCACTGGCTCACTCTAAACACGTGAGTGCATCTATAACCGCTCTAGTGTAAATGCAACATGCATACCACTAGGGCTAGAGGCACAATAACACTCTTGATGTAGGTATTAAGTGACGACCTGCATGGCTCCACAATGCACAATGTCAATGTCAGTCATTGCCCAACTGATACCTCCCACTGCAAATGCACCAACCACATAAGCAAGATTAGGTTTCGAGACCAAAAGGTTAGACATGAGAGACCCGAAATCCAACAAAACATGCACTATGTGTGCCAACCTATCCCTGTTAGCAACCTCAGTTCCATATGCATCCTCATTAGGAACCACCTGACTATGCATCAACATGTCAGCATCGTCTGGCAGAGGCATATCTGCTGATAATGACCGGAAAAAAAAAAAATCAGCACTATTGCAATCACACACAGCTGTCTCAAGGACACTCTCGCCCTCAAACATATCAGATGCATCGGTCTCTGGCTCAACTGATGTCACCTCAATTGATGACTGACCAAGTTGTGCATCCCCAAAGATACCACTGTTTGTATGAATGTCACCACAAAACAAATGCACAACCTGCTCTCCATGCAGCACATCCGCAAAAGAGACACGCCTCGTCTCTCGCTCCAAACATGGCTACAAATACACAGACTACACCTCCTCGTGTGTCATAAATATGCAAAGGATATACCAGACCACTCCTAGCACCTCTTTCTATCACCAGTGATCCCCAATGCATTGAAATGACCACTCTCCAAGCAATACACAATGTCCACTACTCTACAACGACTAGAAAAGTCCTGGCACATAACGTACATCTCATAGCTTAAGCAATGCACCGCTAGGTAAAGACATGCATACATCTCTAGCACCCTCTATGTCATATGTTGAACCATCAGCAAACTGCACACAACCAATTCGCCCACTAGAGAAAGAGAAAAAAAATCACGACCTGGCGTCACATAAAAAACTACATGCTTGTCTAGTAGAAAACACGTAGACAATGTGCTATCCCAAGACACAAAGTAGTCTGAAGGAAATCTAGACTCAAGTAACATGCCCATCACATGCATACTCCTCTAGCATCTGTCTCATAGTAGCACCATGCATCTACCTCATATGCCTGAAGCAACGATGCCTAATATGCCCATCGTGGCTGCACTGTCAACATGTCAGTCATGATTGTGAGCGAGAACCGCCTCCAACATGAAGTGTCTCCATATCCATGTCCATGTCAAAACTATGACAATCAATGCTTGAGATCACAAGACTCTCCCACCCAAGAGCAAACCACTATCTCAAGCAAAGAAGGTGAGCAAACGGTCAAGCTCACTAGCCTCTGCAATAGGCAGACATATCTGGAAAAATTTTGGATGAGTCTCCTCTATAACTGGAGTAAAAACTCAATAGTAAATCGCAATAGAGGAAACAAAAAATACCCAAATGGACAATCCAGGAATGTACTCCTCTAGAATCACCTCACAAAGTCATACACGGAACCAAACCACTCTAGTTGGAGTATCACTCAACGGCGCCACAAATGACATACCTATTTGTGCTAGAGTTGGTACATGGTACCCATTGCACGTAGTACTGGTGCGAGATGGTCGAGTCTCAATCTTGTTACAGCCATGCAGAGAGCGAGAGACCCGGACAGTCTCTTTTGCTCATGGGTTGCACAATGTTTTGCATGGAGTGCAGAGTAGTGAGCTCGTTGTGCACACAGTTGGGGCACGACTTGAGCAGTCACACAGAGAGGTGATAGAGTCAGACATGCATGCTTTGCTAGTGACTGAGCAAAGCAGAGAGTCATTTGTGCAAGATACTTCTATGCAGGATAGACAGGTAGAGCGGTCTTGCTCTAGTGAGTCACGACAGGAGGACGTTGTGCAAGAGTCTATGCATAAGGAGTTAGAGCATGAGAGCTCTAGTGAATCACAACAGATTGAGTGGTCATGTTTGCAGTGGATGATTGTAGAGGAGGCTGAGACGTCATTGATTATGCAATCATTCCTTTCTATGCTCGACAGTGAGCATGGGGATATAGTTGTGCAGGATATGTCTTCCAGCAGACACCTAGAGTAGTTGGTTTGCTCTGAGGTTGCACGACAGGTTGATGCATCTTTTGCTGACAATTAGGAGATGAATGTGGCTGACACGCCTTATCAGTCAGAGATGCCTATTACCAGGGATATATATGTTGATGCATGCTCCATAGAGATAGCAGGGCCCGCTAGCATTGCATCAACATATATATGTTGGTGCCTATGTATGGCTCAATTGTAAGCTAATTTGAGGCACAATTGTGACCTGTTTCTTCAGCTATTGAGAGCTGAATTTGAGGCTGATTTGCAGCCATATTTTCAGCCATACACGAGCTTGTGTTACTCTACAAGTACAGTTCTTTAGTGGTTGAGTTTTGACTCCCACTTTTACACAGGTTGTGTATGCTACGATTTTCTGGCAGATTGTTCATTCATTGACACATTTTGCCATCAGTTTTTTCACTCTCTCGCAATCACTAGCGAACCCAAATGCAATGCAAAAGATCGCTCAAGCAGCGATACCCGACATCCACTATCCCTTAGCTGACCGACGGAGATAAAACTCATCGTCAAATCTGGCACATGAGGCACATCTTTGAGCACGTACGATGCACCACTCTGTAATGACAGTCTCACATCTCGTGAACCAGCAATCTCATGCAGTGACCCATCTGCCAATCGCACACTACCATGCACTTTGCTAGAATAGCTACTGAACCAGTCATGATATGAAGTGACATGAAAAGTAGCGTCCCTGTCTAGCACTCACTGCAAAAGAAGTGCACTATCCTCAGGCGTCAAAAAATCAGGAGTAATACAGAAAGCAAATGTGACCTCACTGTCACTAGGGTACTCAGACACTGTATCTGATCCTGCAACTGTCAAGTCAATGGAGCCTATAGCATCTACTGCATCCTTGAGACTAGCCTGTCTCATGTGTTGTCTCATACGATGAAAGCATCAGCGTCTAATGTGCCCTGTGTGACCAAAATGCCAACATCTCAAGTGTCGACACGAATGAGAACGCCGTCTCTCATGAGTCATTGTCCTAGACTCGAAAGTCTCACACATATTGACTACTATAAGTGATTGTCAAAAATAACCAAGAGCTATAACTCTACTCTAGGTACGGTAGCAATGAAATGCACTCAACTAATCCAAAAGAAGCAACCTGCAATGAGAAAATGCTCTAAAAAAAAGAGCTCATCAACACCTACAATGCTCATGCGAATCCACGCATAAAATCTCTCGCAGTAGTGTAACCACACTGTGCTCCACAAATGGCAATGATGCAAATCCCAAGTGCCAATTGTACGAGGTTTCTGTAGGGTAAACCAAGCTCCTGTATGGCTGTAAAATAAGCTCTTAAACAACTACATAAACAAGTCACAAACGTGTCCCATATCAGCCTACAACTGAGCCATACATGGACACTTACAAAGAGGAAACTATGGATGAAAATTTAGCGCCCAAATAAGCCCTCAAACGTGCCTGTAAACTTGTAAACCTGTAGCTGAAACCTGTTGAAAAACCTCGAGCCATTAGTGCTCGAATCCGGCTACCTAGCTCGTAGCCACACAAGCATACATCACACTATTCACTCATGTGAGTGTGCCAAGATAACTGTACGCCTGTCAAACCGTGAGCTAATCACCAAGCCCACACTGTGCGGTATCGATGCATACATGCACTAAGCTCCCACCTGCAGAGAACACCGGACGTAAGCACTGAGTGCAATCGCAATCACAACCTGGATCGCATCAACTTATGCGCATAAAACTCCTGGGAAAATTTTGCCAGAGTTTCGACGCACAATGGCTATCAACACAAAATAACCATTGTCCTGCAAGCTCAATACAATGAGCAATCAATGCACATCAAACTACACTCAACATACATGCATAAGCTCTGCAAAATTGTGTCCAACAAATGCTCACAAAGAGTACCACAGGTGACCATACATATCATCCACAACCAAGCTCTCCACTTGCTCACAAGATCTACTGCTCACCACATAAGCATACATGAGCATTACCCACTCAAAGACCATGTATGCAAGCCACAACACTGCAGAAGAACCACTCAACTGCAACTGGCAACACCTGTGGGAGTAGTAGACTCAGCCTGTACCTGGGACTCAAACCCGATCTTGTAACACCTGTAAATGCTCACAATCGAGAAAATCAAACCAATCCACCTCCTGCTTGCCAATCTACACAAGACGGGTTTCTTTGCGGCTGAAACCTAGCTTTTGATGTAGTGCTCAGAACGAAATTCTGAGGGCATAAACAACTTCAAAAGGGGGGTAAAACCCCAAGTCACGTAAAGGAAATGATCCCGGAACGCCGAGTGTGAATTTCCAAGCTCCGGATCCTGAATCTGCCTGAAAAGTGCGCGCGCTCGATTACGCAAAAACGCACTGAACTTGGCTCTGATTCCAATTGAAGGAACTGCGCAGGAAAGAAGAGGAAGGAGAAGAGCACACGACACACAGATATGGTTGGGAGACTCAATCAGTGAGCAACCCCCTATACACTTATGCTATGTATAAGGTATACAAGTCAGTGGGCACCCTGACTCTGGGCGGTCGGGCAAGGCACATGCGCCTATACCCCAACACAAAGAAGGAACGATGGCTGAAAAATTCAGCTCACAAATGACCCTCAAACTTGCCAATAAAAACTTGTCAATGTGAGAGCTAAGATTGATCACAAACTATGGCGAGTAAACTCCAGCCCACTATCCCACAAAAGCATACACAAAGAAAAAGCTCAAGACACCTGTTGTGTCGAAACCGGTATGCAAACCAAAACACTGCAGAAGTTGTCCTAAATGGAAACACGATGAATATACTAGACTCAACCTATAGCTGGGAGTCAAAATTGCAAGCTCCAAATGGCCGAGCACTCACAACTCAAGACCAAAAATGCAAAGCAAATAACGCTCGCGATGCACCACCCAAAAGAGAAAACATTGCACGCAAATCCTGAGTGCTACAAGCAATTTCAATCTCGATCGCAACAACGATGCACATAAAACTGTTGGGAAAATGTTGCCAGATTTTTGTCAGCAAAACGGCTACAAAACTAGTAAGAAAGTGACTGCACGCTCGAAACCATGAGCAACCAAAGTGCATCAAACCGCACTCCAATTGCATGCACCAATCTCCACACTTTGCATACATCATTGCAAACACCATCAAATTTAGTACACAAATACCTGCTCTACGTGTGACTGCAAAATAAAAACATGCTTGAGACATACATTGCCGAACTCAAACTGCAATCACATGAGTCTCCGTGAGCATCAAATTCACATAAGGCATACACCCGTCTACAAGTAGGTAATGCTCAAATGAAACCTGTATTTGTACCTGCACTCAAATACATGTATCCAGCAAAGAAGATCTTCCTCCTACAAAGACAACCTGTCCATGTAAGCTCCTGCTACCTATGTGTGTGCTTGCTAGCACAAATCTGTAATCTCAACCTCAAAGGGCTGCCCTGCAGTCCAAGATACACACACCAGAAGAGGAAAAAATGATCAAAAATCGATGAAAAACGAAATACACAGGAGACTACAAAAAATTATGTGATCAAAATTAGGTCAAACGAACACCATCATTGCGTTCAAAATGTGCCAAAACCCCAGATCTTTAACGAAAAGAGTCTTTGGCTATAAAACCCTTGAAGGGCCTCCTCTCGAGAGAAACTCTTAAAGTACTGATGTCTTTGTCAAACCTTGGACAAGTAGGGTTGCCTTCTCGGCCGGACCTCCAGTTAAGAGGCGAGTAGTGAGGGTGCATGGGAGGCACTTTAGGCGGAGGTGCAAAAACAAATTGATTTTAATGCAATATAAGGCAAAGACAAAACAAGACACAAAAAAATGGATTTTCGATGACTCCGATAGGCAAGCAGCAACCGTCCAAGGAGGAAGTGCTATGCTTTATAGCTGTTGCGCGATCGGAGAGTGTTGGAAGGGTCGCTTGGCCCATGTGCTAGCATCCATGAAGCCCGATTGGAAGTTCAGTTAGCAGAGATGAAAAATGCCAATTGTACCAGCAACTCTAAATCAGTAGCAATGTCGAGTAGTGTTGCATCTTGTCGTGATGGTGTGGATGCCCGCAATCGCCCACAGATGTAGTGCCAGTTTTGAGGATTATGACAAACCTGTGTACGGGTATGTGTTATGCCAAGCTGTGTGTGTTGAGATCAACAACTGTCGATTCTCTTTGCTTGGATTATTTGCCGCCCGACTATGCTTGAAAGCTCCAATCTCACTTGAGTTTGTTGAATTTGCTCCAAGCTCACTTGAGTTGCTTGAATTTTCTCTTGCACAGTTGGCTCCGATTTTCCTGCTTGCACTCAACTACTTGAAGCTCTCAAGCTTCCATCTCTCGTTTGAGAGGGGTTGCATGCATGATGAGGGAAGCGGGGATCAGGCTCTGATACCAGTTGTAGGGATTGGGTGGTGTATGTAATGAACCAAGGTGGTTTGAAGCTTGGAAAATCCATGGCTATATGCAGTAGAGAGAGAGAGAGAGAGAGAGAGAGAGAGAGAGAGAGAGAGAGAGAGAGAGAGAGAGAGAGAGAAAAGAGAGAGATTCACACTCAATAGACCATAGTGTACATACAATATATTTATAGCATATATTATTATCATGCATATACAAAAGGAAGTGTTTATGTACAAAAAGGTCTCACAGCCAATATATGGTAGCTCATATCTCCAGGTGCCTTTTCAAAAGGTTACACACATGTATGTAATATGTGTCACATCAAAAATTGAACTAGGTGTCTAAGGAGTTCCCATACCCACCTTTCAATTCTCAAATGTGAGAGCCTTTCGGTGATACAGGTGGCTGGAGCACCCTTTTCGTGACCTCACCATAGGCTATGTACTAGTGATTCCTACTTGATTCTCGGGTTCTATTGTTGGCAGGTTATGCATACATATACAGTCTATATTTTGGGTTCTTACTGCTCTACTTCTGGGGAAACTCTACCAAAAATTTTCCAAGTTGTGATGGCTGGTTTTTTGGTCTTTTGATCCTTTTATGTTGTTATGCTGGTGAAATTCTCGCAAAATCAGAGGATAAGTCAGGTGTGCCTTCTTGGGAGCTTCATGGTTGGCTTTAATGGATGATCAAAGCAGACCTCAGTTCACTCCTTTTCATTTTGCACAAAGAATCCCCATAAATGTTAATGTATCCAGGAAGATTTTTTTCGAGCAGTGCATAGTCTTTATGTTCGAGCCAAGAATATTAGGAGAGATACTGGAATCCCCTTTGCCTGTTATAATTCCGATTATTAACTATGAAAACTCATTTGATGCGCATGTGTTTGTCCTCATCTAAAGACAAACTCAATTGAAGTTTCTGGGGATTGAGTCAGTAAAAAGTTTGGGTTCTTGCACGTGTCTTAGAAGGGGTTCTCAAAGCATCAGAACTTGGGTAGCCATGGATTTCTCTTATCCCGAGTTTCATGGAAGAAGTGATGAAGATGTGGAAGACTTTTAGGAAAAGATGGAGGTTGCCTGCATTAGCAATCAGATTCATGATCCGGCACAGATGTTACCTCTTCTACAGATTTATTTGAAGAGTGATGCAGGAGTTTGGTCCAAAGCATTTGAAGAGGATTTGCGTGTGGCCGATCCACCCGTGAGATTAAGTTGGGATAATCTACGGCATGTATTGGAAGTGGAGTTTGTGAAGATTGAAGATCCTGACAAAGTGTGGCAGGAAGTACAGGGTTTGGTGCAAAGGGAAGGTGAGCCAGTAGATGCGTACATACGTAAGTTTTCAATGGTATGCGAGAGGATGTGCAAGGCCTTAGCACCAAAGGTACCCCCACCTGAAATTATGAAGAAGGACACGTTCTTGGTTGGTCTTTGGGAGAATATATGCTAGAGAGTGGAGCTAAATAAGCAAAGAGTGTAGCTGAGCAGAATGAGTCAGCTAGGAGTAGAGTCTTTGCCCAGGAGGTCTGAATTTCAACCTATGGATCCTTTGCAAGGTTGCATGCTCGGGGTTCATCATGAACTAGTGGTTTCTGTTATTCCTCAGGTTATGCCAGCAGTGGTCACTACAACACTGCAAGATAATGGGCTAAGGCAAGACATGAGGCAAGTGGTAGATTTAATGAAGAATCTCAGCCTAAACATGCTAGGTAATGTGGGAAATAATCGAGGTCGGGGGAGGTTTGAAAATCATCCAAGAGGTGAAGAAAGACCCAGAAATGGTGTTGGACAAAGCAATGGTAGAGTCTGGAGGCAGACACACACATGTTATAATTGCGGAGAGGTGAGCCACATCAGCCTGCAATGTGATAAGCCACCAAGGATGGTGGTAGACATGTATCCATTGCCAAGATAGGTGCTAACTAGGTCCAATGATTATGGCATTGAAATTAAGGGAGAAGAAGAAACCAGTGGATTAACCCAAGAGGAAAAGGGAAAGACAAAAGTGATAAGTGTGGTCTTTTTGGAGAAGGTAGCAAAGTTGGAGGATACATTAGTGATGCCTATTGGGAAGAGGACCACACAGGATAAGGAAGGAAGAAGTGCCCCAGGTCCTAGCAAGAAGAAGGGAAAGAGCCATGAAGGCGAGGATGTCAAGGCCAAGAGGAAAAGAAGGGCTCGTCGCAAGTTTCATGTTTCAGATTTTCCACTAGGGGATGGGCAATTAAGCTATGACTTGAAGGAGGATCTGACAAGCAGGAAAGTAGATGTTACTTTTGGGAAGCTTATAGAGATGGTGCCTAAGCTAAAGCGACAATGGAAGATGATGGTTAACCCAATGGAGAAAGAACCATAGAGAGGTTCAATGAAGGTATTGGCGACGGATGAGCTACCAGACATTTGACCAATAGTAGATGTGTGGCACAAAAGAAAAAATATGGGACAAGGTTACATTGATGACGGAGCCCAAATATGTGTCATAACACACACATGCATTGAGAAGATGGGTCTTACAGTGACCGGGGTGTCAGGCTTCCGGATCAAATCGGCAAAGCATCAAAAAGTAAAATTTTTGGGTGTTGTAAAAAGTTTTTAAGTGGAGGCGTATGATGCAAAGGTGGTGGTTGATTTTCATGTGATGCCAGCGAGGTTGGGAGCATATCCTATTATATTGGGTAGACCATGTTACGTGTAGTGGGAGCTGTTCAAGATTGGCGACGTGGTACGATTAGCCTCTACGGAAAGACAGGTGCCAAGCAGCTGTATAATATAATATGGACACAAGGAAAGTATTGGAAGAGATTTATTAAGATGAGGATGAGTCTAGTGATGAAGACTATTCCAGAGTGACTGATGAGGACAGTGATAGTACTACCAATAGTGATGAGGATGTTGATGTTGCATTTCTTTTGATGGATAAAGAAATCCAGGAGTCTGGTTTAGTTGCATTTGCAAATGAGATTGAAGATGAAAGTGAAGGGCCTTATGAAGTGATTGAAGGGCTGATGCAAACCAAGGTTGACTTGTTAAAGAAGCAAGAATTGATGACACAAATGATCAACGGAGACCTCTTAGCTATGGAGAAGGAGATATATTTGCACATGCTGGCTAGTTTTCCTGATTTGTTCATTACTTCATGTGAAGAGATTAGAGGGTTCAAAGGAGAAGAGATCCATATAGAGCTGAAGGAAGGTGCTAAGCCATTGTGGCAAAGGCTAAGAAGGATGGGTCAAGAACAGATGGAAGCCTTGCCGGAAGAGGTGGACAAGTTATTGAAGGCAGGGTTCATAGTCCTAGTGGAGACCACAGAATGGGTGAGTCCAGTAGTAGTCTGCCCAAAGAAGGATGGGAAGTGGAGGATTTGTGTAGATTTTAAACCCTTAAATGCAGCCACTAAGAAGAACCCATATCCTCTTCCATTCATTGATCAGATCTTGGATTCAATGGCAGGTTATGAGAGGTACAGTGTGTGTGATGGTTTTTCACGCTATTTTCAATTGAAGACTGCTCTTAAAGACCGAATAAACACAAATTTCATTACGCCATGGGGCTGTTATTGCTACATGGTATTGCCATTTGGGTTGTCAAATGGACCATCTTTCTATCAAGAGAGAGAAAATTGGGTATTGGAACCATTCACTGGTAGTTGTGTTAAAGCGTTTATGGATGACTTCTGTGACTACAGTAGTAGGACTGAACACCATGAGAAGCTGCAGGTGGTATTGGCTTGATATGATGAATGTGGAGGACAACTAAATCCAAAGAAATGTCATCTAGCACAGCGAAGGGTGAAGTTATTGGACCATACGGTGTCAGAAAATGGCATTGAGGCTGATCCAAACAAGGTTAAGTCTATTATTCTTCTTCCATCACCTACGAGTACGAAGCAATTGCCAACCTTTATACACAAAGTGAAGTACATGGCATGGTTTATTCCACTGTCTTCACAACTCCTTTATCCATTACAACAAGTGGCAAAGCATGATCCATTGCAATGGGATGACAAGTGTGAAGAAGTGTTTCAAGAGGTGAAAGAGGTGTTAGGGGGCCTATCAGCCATGCAAGCTCCTAATTGGGAGCAAGTGTTTTATGTAAATCCATCAGTAGGGGATGATGCCATTGGAGCCATGCTATTGAAAAAGGGGAAGGGCAGCCATTATATGAGGCTAGTGTATTGTGCAAGCTGAGTAAAGTTGGTAGCAGAGAGAAAATTCTTGAAAGTAGAGCTAGTGATGGCCAGTGTAATATTTGCTTGTCGACGATTTCGCCATTACTTGCTACCACGACCTTTTGTTTTCTTAACAAGTTATGCCTTTTTGCCACAGTTAATTAATGGCACTAACATGTCAAATGTGGTCAAGAAATGGGTAATTGAGCTGCAAGAATTTGAGTTCTCTTTTTTAGTGGAAAACAGTACAAGAGCTACCCTAGCTGATTTGTTAACTTACAAGGAGAATCCCCTTCTTGTTAAGGAAGAGGTGGTAAAAAGGGTAGTTGAATAAGTGCCATAGATCAACAATGCACATGTGTTGTTCTTTGATGGCTCATACAGAAAGATCCATGATGCGGCTTCAGAGGGTATAACACTTTACGATCCAGAAGGGAAGCTAGTATGTAAGAGAGGGTTCAAATTGGATGTGCATTGTAACAATGAGGCTGAATATGCTATGTTGGAATCCGATTACACATTTGTTTGAAGCATGGGATTAGAAGGTTGAGCATAAAAGGTGATGCCTTGTTAGTTGTGAAGCAAGTGTTGGGTGTGTGGAAAAGCAAGAACACCTCATTGAAGAAATGTGTTTCAGAATTAAAGGCCTGTTAAAAAAGTTTGAAGCATGGAGCATCAGACACATTGAACATGCTCTAAATAGAGAGGCACATGAAGCATCTCGAATCATGATTGGGGAGCTATTTGTGTTGAGGACCAATTTACCTCTTTATCATGGCTAGAAAAGTTTGGCTCAAGAAGAGGAGTTTTTGCTAACAGGAATCATTCCAAAGGACATTCAAAAGTCTAAGAAGTATGGTTTTGTGCGTAGAGCATACAGGTACAAATTGATTGGTGATGTCTTGTACATGAAAGGGGCTGATCTCGTGTTGAGAGGTGTACCTTGGCGGGAGGATCTTTATAGAGTGTTGGAAGAGAATCATGAAGGCGCATGTGGTGGACATTTTGCTCTAAAGATCACCTTGCATAAGATCTTGCAAGAGGGGTATGTATGGCCTAGTTTGCACAAGGATGTTCACCATTGGTGTAGGTCTTGCAATAGGTGTCAAGCATTTGGGAAGAGAGTGTTGAAGCCAGAGCTACGAAAAACCATTTTGGCATTTATGTGTTTGAAAAGTGGGGGATTGATGCAATAGACCCGTTCCTATCACAAGCAGGGGCAAAAGTTATATTTTGACTGCAGTGGACTGTCTCTTTAGATGGGCAAAGGCTATAGCAGTAAAACAAATCACTACAAAGGATGTGGCAAAATTTGTGTACGATGAAATATGTTGCAAGTTTGGGGTGCCACAAGAGCTACTTCGGTCAAGGGGCTAGGATTTAGAGCTAAGCTATTAGACTTTTTATGCACGAAGATGAAGATTAGGCACCAGCATACCACTCCTTGTTATCCACAATGTAATGGCTTAAATGAAAGATTCAATGGTGAGTTGGTACAAATTCTTGATAGAGCACCAAGGAAAGAATTGGGATTTGGAATTGCCTAGTGCATTATGGGCTTACCGTACTTCGATGAAGACAGGTACAGGGTTTAATCCATTTCATTTGGTATATGGAAAGGAAACACTATTTCATGTGGAAGTAGAGTTGCATATGGTCAAGATGTTAGAAAAGTTGCTTGGGCTGTCGAGTGATGCATTCAACGAGAGGCTCTTACAATTACAAGAGGTTCCGCTAGATAGGATGAGCGCATTGGAACATTATGGGCAGATGCAAGATAAAGCTTTAGAAAAGATAAATAAAAAGGTCAATAGTAAGGGTATCAAGAAACATGACTTGGTCTTGCGCTACAATAGTAAGCTGGACAAGACATTCCAAAAGAAGTATCAAATTAAGTGGGAAAACCCTTCCAAGGTAGTGGAGTGTTTTCCAAATGGTACATATCAACTGGCTAACCTAAATGGGATTCTACATAAGTCAAGGATAAATGGATTGCATCTTAAATTATATCATGCTAGATTAATGTTGGTGGAGCAAGATGAGTTGTCTGCAAAACAAGTAATGCATGTGAGGGATGAGGAGACTTGTGACGCGGTGAGTCTCATATCTCTTTTTGTTGCTACTGATCATGAATGACCTAGCAGGCTAGGGGATGGGCAGATTATGTTAGGAGTTTTTTGGAAAAAGTGATTGCGCATATGTACATACACATGCATGGTGCATCAAATAAAGGATTGCCCATTTTTCAGAGCCAGGTGGTTGCGTGGGGCCCACATGTGTACAGGTAGGACAGCATGTACATAGTACATTATCACAAGTACCAGTGTGTTTTTTCTATAATAATGAGGAGTTGGTGGAGCGTAAAAATTCTCAAGGAAGCTATCAACGGGCGCACACCATGAGGTAAGTAGGTGCGTCAGATGACATCCAGTGGCGTCAGGACGTCGAATGGGGTCAGTACTTGCACGTGGTAAGCAAGGACACAACGGGGGTGTTTTCTTGTGATGATTATGCAAAAAGGTCATCATGAGGACTATATTTGGGGGCCACTTCACGTGGTTGCGGGATGCATTATTGGGAAAATTTGAGTGCCAAGTGTGCAGATGGATGTAGAAGGGTGACAAAAATGCACTACGTGGCCATTTTGGCATGTCTGGGGTCAGTTCGGGATCCATTTGAGGTCAATCAAAAAGCGAAAGGTGCCCAAGGGATAAAGTGAAGTGTGGATACTGAAAAACCTAAGAAAATGACCAGCAAAACATGGAGAGAAGAGGAGGAATAGCAACTCAATTTTTACTGTTTGTGGAGCTTGTTTTGGCCATTAACTGCTCATCCGAGGTCGGATTTGAGCGCTTTGATATTGTAGACTGGGGTTTTTTGCTGCTTTGGACGCAATGGTGCTGTCCATTTTGCCAAATTCCTCAATTTTTCTTACTGTTTTGGCTGTGTAAGTTTCTCCTGTGAGCGAAGCCTCTGTTCAAATTTGTGATTGTATCTGGCATATTTCATCCATATTGTGTGAGCTATTTGCCCCATTGGTTTTGGCCCAAGCTCAATTGTATCTAAACATTAGAAATCTTCCTCTTTTGAGCTGAGTTTTTTGTGTGTGTGTCTCTGTGTTGAGTGGGAAAATGGATAGTCTCTCTCCTGTCACTCCATCGGTGTGTTCCCTATCTCGGCCAGGTGGGTTGTGTAAGCCGAGCGGTGCCCCATAGTGTGTGTGTGTGTACCATCTCAAGAGTGTGTGTCAGGTCATTATAGAGGCATTGTGTGTGTTTCCATCCCACTCACAATGTCTTAATGATGAATGGAGAAGAAAATCCGATTAAGTTTTAATTTGATTCACAATTTAACATTCACAAGTTTAGCATAGAGACAAGAATGGAAAAAGTTGCACGTGAATACACTATATATGACAAAAGGGAGCAAAATTTCTCAGATACAATGTCTATGGATTTAAGAGGTCTCTCTCTCATCCTCTCATAACTAAGTGTAGCTTCTTATGTCTATATAGAGCTCTCCATCTAGGAAAATATCCTCCATTTCATTTTGTAGGCCCTTCGTATGCATCCCATAGAGAGTAGTAGTGCCAAGCTCATCTCGCACCACATCAATGGCTTTCGGATTAGCATTCTCTTTGATCTCCTCCACAGATGCCAAGGTGATTGGCAAATTGTATCCCTCATACATCTGTGCACTCGAGGGGCTACCTCTATGACATACCATCAGTTTGGTGCAGACTTTGTAGGATGGATACCACCTGCAAGAACCACATAACTTAATTACATGAGTGCTTCTACACCACCAATTCTCTAAATTTGGATGTGAAATATTTACAAACTTACTTGTTCAAAATGCTCAGGTAATACAAAAGTGTCTCAAAGGTTGATCCACTTTTTGGTTGAGTCCACCTCAAGGAAACCTGACTCTCCTTTGTGCACAATAGTGTTGCGATCCTCCATGTTTATCTTGAACCATTGCACGTCAAACAAGTCCACAAAAAATCCTCTACAGTCTATTCTCAAAATTTCTTGTAGCATCCCAAAGTAAGTGAGCTCCGCCACCATAGGATCTACATCAGAGGACCTTCATCGACTAGATTGTTTGAATTTTGTCATGATTCCACAATCTTGTGTAAAACACTTTATGCCGATCCATTCCACCCTGAAATGTCTACCTTTACACCATGCTTCCGTGAATGACTTATACTACAACCAACAATGATTTTGAGTGGCCGTCCTAACATCTAGAGAGCCATGAGTCAAACATTACAAACATATCTTGGGGTTGCAACCCTGCGAGTACTCCCACTCCCCCTCAGTCACCTGTTTTTCGCGCTGCTGTTGTGTGCTTTTCAATTGGTTGTGAAACCATCTTAAGCTCATAAATGTTGGTAGGCTCTCAAGGCCCACCAGATAATGCATTGGTGGTCGTCTTCCCCGTCTCCACTCGATTCGTGCCCTTTGTTCCTCTTGCTTTGCATCCGCATAGAATGGAGTCCTAGGTTACGTAGATTTGAGTCCATTTGAGCAAATTATGGTCAAAAACATGATTTTTCGGGTCCAAAAAATGCTCCTGCGAAAATCAATTTCTGCAAACCAACTACAGTGTGGGTTGATTTGTAAGCACTAGAATTTATAAGCTCTCTACAGGACTGCTCACCTGTCTGAGCTCTCCAACAGCTATTACGACCACAGCGCTGCGGATCCGCGTCTGTGCTGCATCCACAATCAAGCTCTGATACCAATTGTGAAGGAATGGATTGTAGGCGTGTGTGTGTGTGCAGAGAGAGAGAGAGAGAGAGAGAGAGAGAGAGAGAGAGAGAGAGAGAGAGAGAGAGAGAGAGAGCATGACACAGGGATGTGGAGTGGAGCTCCCAAATCTCACTATATGAGCACACTATGAGAATGAGTGAGAGCTCCTTATTCTTTGTATGTATAAAGAATAAGGAGATAAATGTGAATAGCCAGACACGGGCAAAGCACGGTGAGGCACACCACCTTTACCTAACACCCCCGCCACTACTAATGTTTTGATGAAGTCTCTCTCATTTATATGTATTGCATAAGGTCATAGGTCTTCACAATGGAGGATTACCAAAAGGTGAGCAAAGAGTTCCAGGCAAAGAAAAAACGCCAAGATAATTTTTTTTGAATAAGCTTGCCTATTCTTTTACACTTGAAACAAGCACATACTCCTTTATATGAAGGTATGATTGCATAGAAAAATATTGTACACAAGTGTTAAGGATGCCATTTGTGCATGGTTTGTGCAAGCTCTCTCTCTCTCTCTCTCTCACTCTCTCTCTCACACACACACACACACACACACACACACACACACACACACATGCATGTAAGTGGACACATCAATAAGCCGAACATGTTTAAACTTTGAAGATTTTGGACTTTAGCATTAGTCATTTTGAGCATCTCATACAATAGTTATAATACACCTCAATATCATTAATTTCAAGGAAACCTATTGTATTTCAAGGTTTTCTTGATGTCAAATTGCTGAGCTTTCAAGGACTCACTGCCACGCCCTTTGCTTTTAAAATGAAGCCCAAGATGGAGAGAAGGTAGAAGGTGTCTGGAAAAGGTGGAAGGCTCCACCTTGTAGAGGCAAAGAAAATAGTAATGAACCTCAAACAATCTCATATTTTATGCAACAAAACTAGTAAACACATACGGTTTTGGAGACTATTTGTCTAATATTGGTTTCCTATTAATCAAGCTCTCAAGGTGCATTGTCAAATAAAGAAGCTCTTATTCAAATCACTCTAGAGAAGCGAGAGCACTCTCACACTACGCACACCACAAAAGGGTGGCTTCACTTACAACCATAGATCTTCAGGTAGTCTACACTAGGAAATGGCTACAGCAGTGGACAAGAGGCAAAGGGGTTTTGTCCACTACATGCATTGTCATGTAGACATGGATGTGTAGATTTTTTGTACTCACAAATATAGGCATTGACCAATAAAGACGAGATTATAACCCGGTGGTTTTGATCTTTGTGAACCTCTAGACCGAGGTGTGCGAGGATCGGACATGGCTAGAGAATTTGAGGTGGTTTATTGTGTGATCTATGGTTTCTTGATTGATTGAGAGAGAGAGATGTTACCATATACATGTGGTAGTGATGTGTGTGAACACACTAGGACCGCCGGGGCATTTTTTCCCTCTTTAGGAGGTTTTTTCCCCCGTGCATTGTATATACGCCCATCACTCTAGGGCTATCTATCTTTCCATAGCACACTAAGTAACACACTCTCTATCGTGTGCCTTGAGCTTCCTTCGTCTTCTCCAAGCTGTGTGTGTTTCTCTGCAACCCTAATTCCAACAATTGGTATCAGAGCAAGTCACGTCCTCCCGGGCTTAGTCGCAAGCTGCTCCAGCACACGCCTGATCACTTTCTCCGATTTCAGTGAGCTTTGGCGAGCGTTCGCAGGTCGACAAATTTTTTGGGCAAGCTCAAAGAGCTTGGTCTGCTCAGAATTTTGATTTGGGCTCATTTCGGCCTCCGTTTCCACTACAGGCAGTACTGCACATGCTATTTCGTCATTTTGTGCAGATTTTCTGTTAGTGCCGTTTTCTGCATAACAGGTGCCTTATAGTCTTCTACGGTTTGTGCTATATAGCACAAGTTGTTCCCGCTCCATTTCTCCTATTTTCGGACAGTTTTCACATCAGGTGCAGCATTTACCATGGCTGACAACAACAACACAGATGTGTTCAAGATGTTTGCTGCTGAGGACAGGTTGGATGGGGACAACTACCCTATGTGGGCTTATATGATGCAACATGTTCTTGTGTCAAAAGGTGTCTGGAACATTGTGCAGGGCATTGATGTACGTCCTGGTTCTGAAGATGTAGGCGATGTTGAGGATGTTGCAGGTCTTGCTGCAAGGATTGCAGCTGTTAGAGTTGTTTTGCCTACGGCAGAACAAGCTCGTTGGGATGTTAAGGATGCACAGGCTCATGCATTGATTGCGTTGTCTATGAAGCGCACCATTATTCCTCACATCCGTTCAGCAAAATCTGCAAAACAGGCTTGGGATATTCTAGCAGGTCTTTATGCAAGCCGCAATGAGGCTAAATATGCTTTGTTGCGTAAAGAGCTAGAGTCGAAGATTATGCATGAGGAAGATGATATGGACACTTTCCTTGCTAGTGTCAAGGATATCAATGAGCAACTCATTTCTGCAGGTGAAGTCATTTCGGACAGTTCCCTTGTGCAGACTGTTCTTGATGCCTTACCAGATTCCTACCAGACTTTTGCTAGTACTTGGAGACTCATGACCCAAGGAAATCCTGAAGTTGTCAAGTTTGATGCATTATGCACATTGCTGTTGCAAGAGTCACTTTCTAGAAAAAACAGGACTAGGCAGCGTGCAGTTGAACAGGCTTTTATTGCTTCTCAAAGAAAGGGTGGTAACAGTAATGCAGCCACTTCTTATGGTTCTGCTGCGAGTGGCAAAAATTCTGTTCCTAATGCTTCTGCTGGCAGCACTTCGTCTGGCAATTCTGGTGATAAGGGCAAAAAGGAGATGCGTTGCCATTATTGTAAAGCCAATGATCACTTGATCAAGTCGTGTCCTAAGTTGAAGGCCAAAGAGGCTAAGAAGAAAGAGGGTGGTTCCACTGTAAATGCTGGTTCCACTACAAATGCAGCCATTGTTGAGTCTTCTGTGAAAGGAGATTGTGATGCTGATGTTGATGCAGAATGGGCTTTTAGCGCAGAGTGCACTTACAATCCTGCTGTCCATGATGCATGCTTGTCAGTTGCTGCAGATTCACATGTGTGGTATTTCGACAGTGGTGCTACAAAGCACATTACCTCACATCGTGAATTGTTTACCTCTCTCGAGTCTGTCCCTCATGGGAATTCAGTCACTTGTGCCAACAACGCCTCTTATCCAGTTCAGGGAGTTGGAAAGATTGTGCTCACTGCTGCTAATGGCAGTTCCTTCACACTTGTTGATGCACTTTATGTACCTGGGATCAAGAAGAATCTCTTGTCTGTATCCGCACTTGCTAGACTTGGACTTGTAGTCAAATTTGTGGATGACAGATGTACAGTTCATGATCTCAGTTTTGGTGATGAAATTGTTGCATCTAGGCTTTTGTGCCGTGGGCTGTATAAGCTCACTTTGTATGACAAGTGTGGACAAAATTTTGCAAATGCTGTTGCAGATTCAAGGGCTATTTCAGATGCAAAACTTTGGCATGCACGTTTTGGTCATCTGAATTTTGCCAGTTTGCTGCGTTTGCAGAAATCTGATATGGTTGCTTCTTTGCCGCCTCTTGAAGCACCTGTCAAACATGTTTGTGAAGGTTGTATTCTGGGTAAAATGCAGCGTTCTAAGTTTCCAAAGGATGGTTCAGTTAGGGCCACATGCAGGTTGCAGCTTGTGCATAGTGATGTTTGTGGGCCCATGCAAACTCCGTCCTTGGGCAATTACCTGTACTTCGTGACTTTCATTGATGATTACTCCAGGCATGCATGGGTATTTCCGCTTAAAGCGAAGTCCGAAGTTTTTATGTGCTTCAAACAATTTTTGGCTATGGCTGAAAATGTCTCAAAATGTACTATGGGCACCCTCCGTTCCGATCGAGGGGGGGAGTATATGTCTCATGAATTTAATGCATTTCTGGCTAGTCGTGGGATAAAACACCAATGTACAGTGCCTTATACACCTCAGCAAAATGGTGTTGCTGAGAGGAAAAACAGGTCACTAACGGAAATGGCACGATGTATGGTCAAAAGTCAAGCTTTGCCGCATTCCTTTTGGCTTGAGGCCATCATGTGTGCCACTTATGTACTTAACAGGTGTCCTACGAAAGCTTTGCAGTCTATTACTCCATATGAAGCATGGCATGATAGAAAACCTTCTATTGAGCGGCTCACATGCGTGTTTTTGGCTGTTTGGCATATGCTTTGGTGCCACAAGTGCAGCGCAAAAAATTGGATGATAAGGCTGTCAAATGTATTTTTGTTGGTTATAGTGCTGAAAGCAAAGGTTACAGGTTGTATCATCCGCAAACAAAACGTATTCTGGTTTCACGGGATGTAGTGTTTGTGGAAGACTCTGTTCAGCCCTTGCTATCATGTACTAGAGACAGTAATGTAAGCTCACAGGACATTTATGACACTTTGTTGCCTCTTTTCAGTGGTGGAAATACGAATGTAAGTTCGAATGAGGCAAATGCACAGCCTATGGGGGTTTCTGAAAATGTTTTAGAACAGCCTATTACTGATGCAGATGTCCATGATGTACTTGATGAGGAAAGGGCTGAAAATGAGCAGGCTAGAGGTATGCCAAAATGGCTGGTGCACACTTTGCGTGACAGTAAATTGGATGCACCTTTATCTAGTCGTACTCGTTCAGGCTCTCGCCATGCATCTTATGCATCAGATTGTTATGCTTTGGCTGTGTCTAGTTTACATGATGTTGAGGAGCCTCTGTCTTTTGATGAAGCAAAGAATTCAGAAAATTGGATTGCTGCCATGAAATCAGAATATGATGCACTTATAGAGAATGACACATGGACTTTATGTGATTTGCCTCCTGGCAAAAAGGCCATTGCTACGAAGTGGGTTTACAAGTTGAAACGCAAGCCGGATGGTGAGATGGATCGCCATAAGGCTCGACTTGTTGCAAAGGGTTATGCACAACAAAAAGGCATAGATTATGAAGAGACTTTTGCTCCCACTTGTCGTATGACTACTGTGCGTTTTCTATGTGCATTGGCAGCTCATTTTGGTTGGGATGTACATCAATCAGACATTGTTACTGCTTTCTTGAATGGTGACATATTTGAGGAAGTTTATGTAACACAGCCTCGCGGTTTTGTCATAAAAGGACAAGAGGACAAAGTGTGCAAATGTAAGAAGGCTTTGTATGGGTTGAAGCAATCTCCTCGTGCTTGGTATGAGAAAGCTGACACTCATTTGGTTAAACGAGGCTTTCGTAATAGTCCAACAGAAAGCACATTGTATGTAAAGCGTGAGGATGATGTATTTCTCATTGTAGTTCTTTATGTTGATGATTTGCTGATCACTGGACCAAATGAGAGACATATTGCTGAATTTAAGGCTGATTTGAATGCTACTTTCAAGATGAAAGATTTGGGGCTGTTGCATCATTACTTGGGTATATAGTTTAAGCAGTGTGATGGTGGTATTGCCTTGTGTCAGAAAAGTTACATAGAGACATTGCTATGTAAGTTTGGACTTGAGGATTGCAAACCTATTGCCACTCCCATGGAAACAGGTTTGAAGTTGAGTCTACATGATGCTGGCGATCCTGCTGATGTCACTCTTTACCAAACTGCTGTTGGCTGCCTCATTTATGTATGCAACACGAGGCCAGATATTCAGTTTGCAGTCTCGCAGGTCAGCAGATTTATGCATAGCCCAGGGTCTAAGCATTGGCAGGCTGTCAAGAGGATTTTCCGCTACCTTAGTGGCACTTTACATCTTGGCTTGTTTTATCCCAAGGGGGGATCATTGCCGCCAGACTTACATGCTTTTTCGGACTCAGATTGGGCTGGTTGACACGCGAGTGTCCACAAGTGGTTTTTGTTTCATGCTTGGCAGCTCATGTATATCATGGTTGAGCAAGAAGCAACCTACTATGGCCACTTCGAGTTGTGAGGCTGAGTACAGGGCAGTCTTCACAGCTACGGTTGAGTGTGTATGGCTCAGACGCCTTATGGCTGACTTGGGTGTTGGACAGGACACTGCCAACACTATCTACACTGACAGTCAGAGCGCATTGGCAGTTGCGAGGAACCCAGTTTTTCATGCTCGCACAAAGCACATTGAGGTGCATTACCACTATGTCAGGGAGAGGCTCTCAGCAGGAGAGATCAGCTTGGCTTATGTGCCAACACAGGACAACCTTGCAGATCTTTTCACAAAGGCATTGTCTCGTGAGAAGCTTGAAGCTTTCCGCAAAGCTTTGGGCTTACTCCCCTTTGTGGACTAATCCTGTCCTCAGGGCATGGCACTTCCCTTTACTCATGTGCCAGCTCTCGTTCACCGCATCACTCTAGGGGGGATTTGTTACCATATACATGTGGTAGTGATGTGTGTGAACACACTAGGACCGCCGGGGCATTTTTTCCCTCTTTAGGAGGTTTTTTCCCCCGTGCATTGTATATACGCCCATCACTCTAGGGCTATCTATCTTTCCATAGCACACTAAGTAACACACTCTCTATCGTGTGCCTTGAGCTTCCTTCGTCTTCTCCAAGCTGTGTGTGTTTCTCTGCAACCCTAATTCCAACAAGAGAGAGAGAGAGAGAGAGAGAGAGAGAGAGAGAGAGAGAGAGAGAGACGGAGGAGAGTAAGAGAAGATTAAATTTATGTTAAAAGGTTCAAGGTTTTTACATTCATTATGAGTAGTGACAACAATGTGGGTCCGTTCAACCGAAACGACTAGCTCTCAACAAGGATCCTATGTCCTTGTAATCAATGCAAACATGATGTGGGACAGACAAGACACATTTCTTTGCAACATGTTCTCAAATTTGGAAAGTTTGAACCATTTAGTATAGATCGAGTTGTTTCCAATTACAACTCGTTGGACTCTGACGATGGCCAACATGCAACAATCTTGCAACCCAATAGACGTGTTCGCAGGCGCTTTACTCAAGCAGCATACATGAGGCCACAAGATGTAGCCTCTGATAGCTCAGAGGGTGGTCATACAGAGCACATTCCCAACGAGGCTATGTTTGAGTCCGAGATCAACACAATGATCAAGACAATCATGGATTCAAAAAGGCTTATCTATGATGACATGAAAAGTGAGGCCGATACAACATTTTATGGTGGAGCACGAGTGTCTAGATTGAAGACGTTCCTGGTTCTTCTCAACATGCAGTCAAATTTTGGATGGAGCTGATAATGTGATACCAGATTCTAGAGAGGAAGAAAGAAATATCTTGCAAAACTTAGGGATGGATTACAATGCCATTCACGCTTGTCCTAATGGCTGCATTCTTTTTAGAGGGGAATACATGGACATGTAGTATCCAAAATGTGATTTTGAGTAGATCTCCACGGACAAAAAAGTGCCGCAAAAGGTGTTGTGACATTTTCCTCTATTGTTTGCATCAAAAATTTCTTCAAATACAAGTCCATGGCCGCTCTTGCACCATGGCATGAGAGAATAGATCTTCGGACAGTGTGCAATGGATCCCTGCAGATTGCACGGCATGGAAGCATATAGACAACACATGGCCAGATTTTGCCAAGGAAGCTCGATATTGGCTCCTTGGCTTGGCTATCGATGGTGTAAATTCATGTCATCAAAGGTCAACATCTTACGATGTATGGTCAGTTGCCATTGTCAAGTACAACATTCCTCCATGGTTGACGACCAAGAAGGGGCACCTATTTCTAAGCTTGATTGTGTCAACGCGGTATAAAGTGAAGAATATGGATGTGTATCCTTGTCCACTATTGGAAGAGCTACAACAATTGTGTATTAGCATAGAAGTGGTAGATATGAGCCAACACACAGGTCGATGCAATGCCTTTATCAGAGGCATTTTGTTGTGGACCATGCATGACTATCCCGGTCTAATAGAATGCTCAGGTGATACTCAAACTCACACATTAAACCTTTGTTTTTCTCATGTGGATTTATTTTCATGTGTATACATGGAGGGATCCAGACAACTGGATATAGAGCATGCGTCACATGTGGCCCTAGACTTGCATGTCAGGCAACCTCACTCAAGAAGCAAATCTAGAAACGCCATCAAGCGCATCTTCCAGATAATCATGAGTTACGGGATGGTTTTTGGAAAGAGAACCGCCGAGGATGTCTACTCGAGTATGGTTAGAGAAAGAGGAGATGTATGATGACAGTCTGTCCCCAGGGATGAAGAGATTCTCTATATGGTATGAGTTTCCATATTGGCCCAAACTCATGATTAATCACTTGCTTGATCCAATGCACATATTCAAGAATGTGGATAGTTTGGTAATCTATTGTGGGACCATCTCATTGACAAGAAAGATACTTTGGGAGAAAAAATTCACCTTAGGAATGCAGATTGTATGGAGCAATACTAGCCGCAGACAGCACTCGATGGATCGATAAAGCACCCTAAAGCACCATGGATTTTGACTGGAGGCCAGGAAAGCAAACTAAAAGAGATCATTCGATCTGTGCGTATGCCCATTGGTGTAAGCCACTCACTTCGGACATCTTTCACTAAAGAAGGGAAGCTTATTGGTTTGAAGTCACACGACTGGCATAAAATGTGTCAAGTATGTTTGAAGTGAAATAGATCATAGTGGAAATTGCATAGCATATCCGTGTGTGGACTTTAATACCATTGCTAGACTTGTTTTACAGTTTATTTTATCGGTGGCCATTGAGGGTTGTTTGTCCCCTAGCGTCTAGACCACAATCTACAAAATCACAAAGTTGGTGCAATGAATCTCCCAGAAAGATTGATGTTTGGTTCCATACCATCCGCCAAACTAAATGTTGTGGAGGTTGTTTGCATGTTTGAGAAAGATTTTCCTACTACCATGCTAGCCATTCAAGTGCATCTTCTTGTTCACATAGTTGATAAGGTGGAAATAGTAGGCACATTGCATTCCAGATGGATGTTATTTTTAGAACGCTTCCTGATAATACTCAAGGGATATGT